>NC_086094.1:6460000-6574248 GCF_948474715.1 Cydia amplana | reverse complement strand
ATTTGTAGTTGTCAAACAATCCAAAAAAAAATTGATTCGATTGCACTACGAGAGCTTTTCTCATGACAATTCTATAATATGTGAAAATTTTGATAAATCGTAAATGTTTATGATGGATTCTGGTTCAGAATCGTTTGTAGTTATTTGTAGTTCTTTTTATTTCATTTGTAGTTGCCAAACAACCCCAAAAAAATCGATTCGATTTCACTACGAGAGCTTTTCTCATGACAATTCAATAATATTTGAAAAACTTGGAAAATCTTTGACGTTTATGATGTATTCCGGTTCAGAATCGTTTGTAGTTATTTGTAGTTCTTTTCATTTCATTTGTAGTTGCCAAACAACCCCACAAAAATTGATTCCATTTCACTACGATAGTTTTCTTATGACAATTCGATAATATGTGAAAAATTTGAAAAATCGTAAATGTTTATGATGGATTCAGGTTCAGAATCGTTTGTAGTTATTTGTAGTTCTTTTCATTTCATTTGTAGTTACCAAACAACCCCACAAAATTCGTTTCGATTTCACTATGAAAGCTTTTCCCATGACAATTCAATAATATTTGAATAACTTGGAAAATCGTAAACGTTTATGATGGATTCTGGTTCAGAATCGTTTGTAGTTATTTGTAGTTCTTTTCATTTCATTTGTAGTTGCCAAACAACCCCACAAAAATCGATTCGATTTTACCACGAGAGCTTTTCTCATGACAATTCAATAATATTTGAAAAACTTGGAAAATCGTTAACGTTTATGATGTATTCCGGTTCAGAATCGTTTGTAGTTATTTGTAGTTCTTTTCATTTCATTTGTAGTTGCGAAACAACCCCACAAAAATAGATTCGATTTTACTACGAGAGGTTTTCTCATGACAATTCAATAATATTTGTAAAACTGAGAAAACCGTAAACGTTTATGATGGATTCAGGTTCAGAATAGTTTGTAGTTATTTGTAGTTCTTTTCATTTCATTTGTAGTTGCCAAACAACCCCACAAAATTCGATTCGATTTCACTATGAGAGCTTTTCCCAAGACAATTCAATAATATTAGAAAAACATGGAAAATCGTAAACGTTAATGATGGATTCTGGTTCAGAATCATTTGTAGTTTTTGTAGTTCTTTTCATTTCATTTGTAGTTGCCAAACAACCCCACAAAAATCGATTCGATTTTACTACGAGAGGTTTTCTCATGACAATTCAATAATATTTGAAAAACTTGGAAAATCGTTAACGTTTATGATGGATTCTGGTTCGGAATCGTTTGTAGTTATTTGTAGTTCTTTTCGTTTCATTTGTAGTTGTCAAACAACCCAAAAAAAATCGATTCGATTTCACTACGAGAGCTTTACTCGTGACAATTCAATAATATTTGAAAAACTTGGAAAATTGTTAACGTTTATGATGGATTCTGGTTCAGAATCGTTTGTAGTTATTTGTAGTTCTTTTCATTTCATTTGTAGTTGCGAAACAACCCCACAAAAATCGATTCGATTTTACTACGAGAGGTTTTCTCATGACAATTCAATAATATTTGAAAAACTGAGAAAACCGTAAACGTTTATGATGGATTCAGGTTCAGAATAGTTTGTAGTTATTTGTAGTTCTTTTCATTTCATTTGTAGTTGCCAAACAACCCCATAAAATTCGATTCGATTGCACTACGAGAGCTTTTCTCATGACAATTGAATAATATGTGAAAAACTTGGAAAATCGTAAACGTTTATGATGGATTCTGGTTCAGAATCGTTTGTAGTTATTTGTAGTTCTTTTCATTTCATTTGTAGTTGCCAAAAAACCCTACAAAAATCGATTCCATTGCACTACGAGAGCTTTTCTCATGACAATTCTATAATATGTGAAAATTTTGATAAATTGTAAATGTTTATGATGGATTCTGGTTCAGAATCGTTTGTAGTTATTTGTAGTTCTTTTCATTTCATTTGTAGTTGCCAAACAACCCCAAAAAAATCGATTCGATTTCACTACGAGAGCTTTTCTCATGACAATTCAATAATATTTGAAGAACTTTGAAAATCGTTGACGTTTATGATGTATTCCGGTTCAGAATCGTTTGTAGTTATTTGTAGTTCTTTTCATTTCATTTGTAGTTGCCAAACTACCCCACAAAAATCGAGTCAATTTTACTGCGAGAGCTTTTCTCATGACACTTCAATAATATTTGAAAAACTTGGAAAATCGTAAACGTTTATGATGGATTCAGGTTCAGAATCGTTTGTAGTTATTTGTAGTTCTTTTCATTTCATTTATAGTTACCAAACAACGCCACAAAATTCGTTTCGATTTCACTATGAGAGCTTTTCCCATGACAATTCAATAATATTTGAAAAACTTGGAAAATCGTAAACGTTTATGATGGATTCTGGTTCAGAATCGTTTGTAGTTATTTGTAGTTCTTTTCATTTCATTTGTAGTTGCCAAACAACCCCACAAAAATCGATTCGATTTCACTACGATAGTTTTCTCATGACAATTCAATAATATGTGAAAAATTTGGAAAATCGTAAACGTTTATGATGGATTCTGGTTCAGAATCGTTTGTAGTTATTTGTAGTTCTTTTCGTTTCATTTGTAGTTGTCAAGCAACCCAAAAAAAATTGATTCGATTTCACTACGAGAGCTTTTCTCGTGACAATTCAATAATATTTGAAAAACTTGGAAAATCGTTAACGTTTATGATGGATTCTGGTTAAGAATCGTTTGTAGTTATTTGTAGTTCTTTTAGTTTCATTTGTAGTTGTCAAGCAACCCAAAAAAAATCGATTCGATTGCACTACGAGAGCTTTTCTCATGACAATTCTATAATATGTGAAAATTTTGATAAATCGTAAATGTTTATGATGGATTCTGGTTCAGAATCGTTTGTAGTTATTTGTAGTTCTTTTCATTTCATTTGTAGTTGCCAAACAACCCCAAAAAAATCGATTCGATTTCACTACGAGAGCTTTTCTCATGACAATTCAATAATATTTGAAAAACTTGGAAAATCGTTGACGTTTATGATGTATTCCGGTTCAGAATCGTTTGTAGTTATTTGTAGTTCTTTTCATTTCATTTGTAGTCGCCAAACAACCCCACAAAATTCGATTCGATTTCATTATGAGAGCTTTTCTCATGACAATTCAATAAAATGTTAAAAACTTGGAAAATCGTAAACGTTTATGATGGATTCTGGTTCAGAATCGTTTGTAGTTATTTGTAGTTCTTTTCATTTCATTTGTAGTTGCCAAACAACCCCACAAAAATTGATTCGATTTCACTACGATAGTTTTCTTATGACAATTCGATAATATGTGAAAAATTTGAAAAATCGTAAATGTTTATGATGGATTCAGGTTCAGAATCGTTTGTAGTTATTTGTAGTTCTTTTCATTTCATTTGTAGTTACCAAATAACGCCACAAAATTCGTTTCGATTTCACTATGAGAGCTTTTCCCATGACAATTCAATAATATTTGAATAACTTGGAAAATCGTAAACGTTTATGATGGATTCTGGTTCAGAATCGTTTGTAGTTATTTGTAGTTCTTTTCATTTCATTTGTAGTTGCCAAACAACCCCACAAAAATCGATTCGATTTCACTACGATAGTTTTCTCATGACAATTCAATAATATGTGAAAAATTTGGAAAATCGTAAACGTTTATGATGGATTCTGGTTCAGAATCGTTTGTAGTTATTTGTAGTTCTTTTCATTTCATTTGTAGTTGCCAAACAACCCCAAAAAAATCGATTCGATTTCACTACGAGAGATTTTCTCATGACAATTCAATAATATTTGAAAAACTAGGAAAATCGTTGACGTTTATGATGTATTCCGGTTCAGAATCGTTTGTAGTTATTTGTAGTTCTTTTCATTTCATTTTTAGTCGCCAAACAACCCCACAAAATTCGATTCGATTTCACTATGAGAGCTTTTCTCATGACAATTCAATAATATGTGAAAAACTTGGAAAATCGTAAACGTTTATGATGGATTCTGGTTCAGAATCGTTTGTAGTTATTTGTAGTTCTTTTAATTTCATTTGTAGTTGCCAAACAACCCCACAAAAATCAATTCGATTTCACTACGATAGTTTTCTCATGACAATTCAATAATATGTGAAACATTTGGAAAATCGTAAACGTTTATGATGGATTCTGGTTCAGAATCGTTTGTAGTTATTTGTAGTTCTTTTCGTTTCATTCGTAGTTGTCAAGCAACCCAAAAAAAAAACGATACGATTTCACTACGAGAGCTTTTCTCGTGACAATTCAATAATATTTGAAAAACTTGGAAAATCGTTAACGTTTATGATGGATTCTGGTTCAGAATCGTTTGTAGGTATTTGTAGTTCTTTTCTTTTCATTTGTTGTTGTCAAACAACCCCAAAAAAATCGATTCGAGATCACTACGAGAGCTTTTCTCGTGACAATTCAATAATATTTGAAAGACTTGGAAATTTCGTCACTTTTATGATCGATTCCGGTACAGACTCGTTTGTTGTTGATTGTAGTATTTTTATTTTCCTGGAAAAAAAGCCAAATAACGGGAGAAAATTTAATTTCACTACGAGAGTGCGTTGATGTCTTTTACAAGGAATGGACTAAGTGAGGAAAAAACTTGATCAATCCTACACTTTACTGATTGATTTTTGTTCATGATCAATTATAATAAGGGAGGCTGAGAAGATCACGAATAACCCCGCAATGCCTGTCCATCATAAACGTTTACGATTTTCCAAATTTTTCACATATTATTGAATTGTCATGAGAAAACTATCGTAGTGAAATCGAATCGATTTTTGTGGGGTTGTTTGGCAACTACAAATGAAATGAAAAGAACTACAAATAACTACAAACGATTCTGAACCAGAATCCATCATAAACGTTTACGATTTTCCAAGTTTTTCAAATATTATTGAATTGTCATGGGAAAAGCTCTCATAGTGAAATCGAAACGAATTTTGTGGCGTTGTTTGGTAACTATAAATGAAATGAAAAGAACTACAAATAACTACAAACGATTCTGAACCTGAATCCATCATAAACGTTTACGATTTTCCAAGTTTTTCAAATATTATTGAAGTGTCATGAGAAAAGCTCTCGCAGTAAAATTGACTCGATTTTTGTGGGGTAGTTTGGCAACTACAAATGAAATGAAAAGAACTACAAATAACTACAAACGATTCTGAACAATAATCAACGAGGAAATTGTAGGCTTGATCAAGTTTTTTCCTAACTTAGCCAATTCCTTGTGAAAGACATCAACGCGCTCTCGTAGTGAAATTATTTTTTCTCCCGTTATTTTGCTTTTATAAAGGAAAAGAAAATACTAAATTCATTAACAACCGATTCTATACCGGAATCAATCATAAAAGTGACGAAGTTTCCAAGTTTTTCTAATATTATTGAATTGTCATAAGAAAGCTTTAGCACTAGAATACAATTCAAATTTGTGGGGTTGTTTGGCAACTACAATTGAAACGAAAAGAACTACAAATAACTACAAACGATTCTGAACCAGAATCCATCATAAACATTTACGATTTTCCAAATTTTTTACATATTATCAAATTGTCATAAGAAAACTATCGTAGTGAAATCGAATAAATTTTTGTGGGGTTGTTTGGCAACTACAAATGAAATGAAAAGAACTACAAATAACTACAAACGATTCTGAACCAGAATCCATCATAAACGTTTACGATTTTCCAAGTTTTTCACATATTATTGAATTGTCATGAGAAAAGCTCTCATAGTGAAATCGAATCGAATTTTGTGGGGTTGTTTGGCGACTACAAATGAAATGAAAAGAACTACAAATAACTACAAACGATTCTGAACCGGAATACATCATAAACGTCAACGATTTTCAAAGTTCTTCAAATATTATTGAATTGTCATGAGAAAAGCTCTCGTAGTGAAATCGAATCGATTTTTTTGGGGTTGTTTGGCAACTACAAATGAAATGAAAAGAACTACAAATAACTACAAACGATTCTGAACCAGAATCCATCATAAACATTTACAATTTATCAAAATTTTCACATATTATAGAATTGTCATGAGAAAAGCTCTCGTAGTGCAATGGAATCGATTTTTGTAGGGTTTTTTGGCAACTACAAATGAAATGAAAAGAACTACAAATAACTACAAACGATTCTGAACCAGAATCCATCATAAACGTTTACGATTTTCCAAGTTTTTCACATATTATTCAATTGTCATGAGAAAAGCTCTCGTAGTGCAATCGAATCGAATTTTATGGGGTTGTTTGGCAACTACAAATGAAATGAAAAGAACTACAAATAACTACAAACTATTCTGAACCTGAATCCATCATAAACGTTTACGGTTTTCTCAGTTTTTCAAATATTATTGAATTGTCATGAGAAAACCTCTCGTAGTAAAATCGAATCGATTTTTGTGGGGTTGTTTCGCAACTACAAATGAAATGAAAAGAACTACAAATAACTACAAACGATTCTGAACCAGAATCCATCATAAACGTTAACAATTTTCCAAGTTTTTCAAATATTATTGAATTGTCACGAGTAAAGCTCTCGTAGTGAAATCGAATCGATTTTTTTTGGGTTGTTTGACAACTACAAATGAAACGAAAAGAACTACAAATAACTACAAACGATTCCGAACCAGAATCCATCATAAACGTTAACGATTTTCCAAGTTTTTCAAATATTATTGAATTGTCATGAGAAAACCTCTCGTAGTAAAATCGAATCGATTTTTGTGGGGTTGTTTGGCAACTACAAATGAAATGAAAAGAACTACAAAAACTACAAATGATTCTGAACCAGAATCCATCATTAACGTTTACGATTTTCCATGTTTTTCTAATATTATTGAATTGTCTTGGGAAAAGCTCTCATAGTGAAATCGAATCGAATTTTGTGGGGTTGTTTGGCAACTACAAATGAAATGAAAAGAACTACAAATAACTACAAACTATTCTGAACCTGAATCCATCATAAACGTTTACGGTTTTCTCAGTTTTACAAATATTATTGAATTGTCATGAGAAAACCTCTCGTAGTAAAATCGAATCTATTTTTGTGGGGTTGTTTCGCAACTACAAATGAAATGAAAAGAACTACAAATAACTACAAACGATTCTGAACCGGAATACATCATAAACGTTAACGATTTTCCAAGTTTTTCAAATATTATTGAATTGTCATGAGAAAAGCTCTCGTGGTAAAATCGAATCGATTTTTGTGGGGTTGTTTGGCAACTACAAATGAAATGAAAAGAACTACAAATAACTACAAACGATTCTGAACCAGAATCCATCATAAACGTTTACGATTTTCCAAGTTATTCAAATATTATTGAATTGTCATGGGAAAAGCTTTCATAGTGAAATCGAAACGAATTTTGTGGGGTTGTTTGGTAACTACAAATGAAATGAAAAGAACTACAAATAACTACAAACGATTCTGAACCTGAATCCATCATAAACATTTACGATTTTTCAAATTTTTCACATATTATCGAATTGTCATAAGAAAACTATCGTAGTGAAATGGAATCAATTTTTGTGGGGTTGTTTGGCAACTACAAATGAAATGAAAAGAACTACAAATAACTACAAACGATTCTGAACCGGAATACATCATAAACGTCAAAGATTTTCCAAGTTTTTCAAATATTATTGAATTGTCATGAGAAAAGCTCTCGTAGTGAAATCGAATCGATTTTTTTGGGGTTGTTTGGCAACTACAAATGAAATAAAAAGAACTACAAATAACTACAAACGATTCTGAACCAGAATCCATCATAAACATTTACGATTTATCAAAATTTTCACATATTATAGAATTGTCATGAGAAAAGCTCTCGTAGTGCAATCGAATCAATTTTTTTTTGGATTGTTTGACAACTACAAATGAAACTAAAAGAACTACAAATAACTACAAACGATTCTTAACCAGAATCCATCATAAACGTTAACGATTTTCCAAGTTTTTCAAATATTATTGAATTGTCACAGGAAAAGCTCTCGTAGTGAAATCGAATCGATTTTTTTTGGGTTGCTTGACAACTACAAATGAAACGAAAAGAACTACAAATAACTACAAACGATTCTGAACCAGAATCCATCATAAACGTTTACGATTTTCCAAATTTTTCACATATTATTGAATTGTCATGAGAAAACTATCGTAGTGAAATCGAATCGATTTTTGTGGGGTTGTTTGGCAACTACAAATGAAATGAAAAGAACTACAAATAACTACAAACGATTCTGAACCAGAATCCATCATAAACGTTTACGATTTTCCAAGTTTTTCAAATATTATTGAATTGTCATGGGAAAAGCTCTCATAGTGAAATCGAAACGAATTTTGTGGCGTTGTTTGGTAACTATAAATGAAATGAAAAGAACTACAAATAACTACAAACGATTCTGAACAATAATCAACGAGGAAATTGTAGGATTGATCAAGTTTTTTCCTAACTTAGCCAATTCCTTGTGAAAGACATCAACGCGCTCTCGTAGTGAAATTATTTTTTCTCCCGTTATTTTGCTTTTATAAAGGAAAAGAAAATACTAAATTCATTAACAACCGATTCTATACCGGAATCAATCATAAAAGTTACGAAGTTTCCAAGTTTTTCTAATATTATTGAATTGTCATAAGAAAGCTTTAGCACTAGAATACAATTCAAATTTGTGGGGTTGTTTGGCAACTACAATTGAAACGAAAAGAACTACAAATAACTACAAACGATTCTGAACCAGAATCCATCATAAACATTTACGATTTTCCAAATTTTTTACATATTATCAAATTGTCATAATAAAACTATCGTAGTGAAATCGAATCAATTTTTGTGGGGTTGTTTGGCAACTACAAATGAAATGAAAAGAACTACAAATAACTACAAACGATTCTGAACCGGAATCCATCATAAACGTTTACGATTTTCCAAGTTTTTCACATATTATTGAATTGTCATGAGAAAAGCTCTCATAGTGAAATCGAATCGAATTTTGTGGGGTTGTTTGGCGACTACAAATGAAATGAAAAGAACTACAAATAACTACAAACGATTCTGAACCGGAATACATCATAAACGTCAACGATTTTCTAAGTTTTTCAAATATTATTGAATTGTCATGAGAAAAGCTCTCGTAGTGAAATCGAATCGATTTTTTTGGGGTTGTTTGGCAACTACAAATGAAATGAAAAGAACTACAAATAACTACAAACGATTCTGAACCAGAATCCATCATAAACATTTACAATTTATCAAAGTTTTCACATATTATAGAATTGTCATGAGAAAAGCTCTCGTAGTGCAATGGAATCGATTTTTGTAGGGTTTTTTGGCAACTACAAATGAAATGAAAAGAACTACAAATAACTACAAACGATTCTGAACCAGAATCCATCATAAACGTTTACGATTTTCCATGTTTTTCTAATATTATTGAATTGTCATGGGAAAAGCTCTCATAGTGAAATCGAATCGAATTTTGTGGGGTTGTTTGGCAACTACAAATGAAATGAAAAGAACTACAAATAAATACAAACTATTCTGAACCTGAATCCATCATAAACGTTTACGGTTTTCTCAGTTTTTCAAATATTATTGAATTGTCATGAGAAAACCTCTCGTAGTAAAATCGAATCGATTTTTGTGGGGTTGTTTCGCAACTACAAATGAAATGAAAAGAACTACAAATAACTACAAACGATTCTGAACCAGAATCCATCATAAACGTTAACAATTTTCCAAGTTTTTCAAATATTATTGAATTGTCACGAGTAAAGCTCTCGTAGTGAAATCGAATCGATTTTTTTTGGGTTGTTTGACAACTACAAATGAAACGAAAAGAACTACAAATAACTACAAACGATTCCGAACCAGAATCCATCATAAACTTTAACGATTTTCCAAGTTTTTCAAATATTATTGAATTGTCATGAGAAAACCTCTCGTAGTAAAATCGAATCGATTTTTGTGGGGTTGTTTGGCAACTACAAATGAAATGAAAAGAACTACAAATAACTACAAACGATTCTGAACCAGAATCCATCATTAACGTTTACGATTTTCCATGTTTTTCTAATATTATTGAATTGTCATGGGAAAAGCTCTCATAGTGAAATCGAATCGAATTTTGTGGGGTTGTTTGGCAACTACAAATGAAATGAAAAGAACTACAAATAACTACAAACTATTCTGAACCTGAATCCATCATAAACGTTTACGGTTTTCTCAGTTTTACAAATATTATTGAATTGTCATGAGAAAACCTCTCGTAGTAAAATCGAATCGATTTTTGTGGGGTTGTTTCGCAACTACAAATGAAATGAAAAGAACTACAAATAACTACAAACGATTCTGAACCAGAATCCATCATAAACGTTTACGATTTTCCAAATTTTTCACATATTATTGAATTGTCATGAGAAAACTATCGTAGTGAAATCGAATCGATTTTTGTGGGGTTGTTTGGCAACTACAAATGAAATGAAAAGAACTACAAATAACTACAAACGATTCTGAACCAGAATCCATCATAAACGTTTACGATTTTCCAAGTTATTCAAATATTATTGAATTGTCATGGGAAAAGCTCTCATAGTGAAATCGAAACGAATTTTGTGGCGTTGTTTGGTAACTACAAATGAAATGAAAAGAACTACAAATAACTCCAAACGATTCTGAACCTGAATCCATCATAAACATTTACGATTTTTCAAATTTTTCACATATTATCGAATTGTCATAAGAAAACTATCGTAGTGAAATGGAATCAATTTTTGTGGGGTTGTTTGGCAACTACAAATGAAATGAAAAGAACTACAAATAACTACAAACGATTCTGAACCGGAATACATCATAAACGTCAACGATTTTCCAAGTTTTTCAAATATTATTGAATTGTCATGAGAAAAGCTCTCGTAGTGAAATCGAATCGATTTTTTTGGGGTTGTTTGGCAACTACAAATGAAATAAAAAGAACTACAAATAACTACAAACGATTCTGAACCAGAATCCATCATAAACGTTTACGATTTTCCAAATTTTTCACATATTATTGAATTGTCATGAGAAAACTATCGTAGTGAAATCGAATCTATTTTTGTGGGGTTGTTTGGCAACTACAAATGAAATGAAAAGAACTACAAATAACTACAAACGATTCTGAACCAGAATCCATCATAAACGTTTACGATTTTCCAAGTTTTTCAAATATTATTGAATTGTCATGGGAAATGCTCTCATAGTGAAAGCGAAACGTATTTTGTGGCGTTGTTTGGTAACTATAAATGAAATGAAAAGAACTACAAATAACTACAAACGATTCTGAACCTGAATCCATCATAAACGTTTACGATTTTCCAAGTTTTTCAAATATTATTGAAGTGTCATGAGTAAAGCTCTCGCAGTAAAATTGAATCGATTTTTGTGGGGTAGTTTGGCAACTACAAATGAAATGAAAAGAACTACAAATAACTACAAACGATTCTGAACAATAATCAACGAGGAAATTGTAGGATTGATCAAGTTTTTTCCTAACTTAGCCAATTCCTTGTGAAAGACATCAACGCGCTCTCGTAGTGAAATTATTTTTTCTCCCGTTATTTTGCTTTTATAAAGGAAAAGAAAATACTAAATTCATTAACAACCGATTCTATACCGGAATCAATCATAAAAGTTACGAAGTTTCCAAGTTTTTCTAATATTATTGAATTGTCATAAGAAAGCTTTAGCACTAGAATACAATTCAAATTTGTGGGGTTGTTTGGCAACTACAATTGAAACGAAAAGAACTACAAATAACTACAAACGATTCTGAACCAGAATCCATCATAAACATTTACGATTTTCCAAATTTTTTACATATTATCAAATTGTCATAAGAAAACTATCGTAGTGAAATCGAATCAATTTTTGTGGGGTTGCTTGGCAACTACAAATGAAATGAAAAGAACTACAAATAACTACAAACGATTCTGAACCAGAATCCATCATAAACGTTTACGATTTTCCATGTTTTTCTAATATTATTGAATTGTCATGGGAAAAGCTCTCATAGTGAAATCGAATCGAATTTTGTGGGGTTGTTTGGCAACTACAAATGAAATGAAAAGAACTACAAATAACTACAAACTATTCTGAACCTGAATCCATCATAAACGTTTACGGTTTTCTCAGTTTTACAAATATTATTGAATTGTCATGAGAAAACCTCTCGTAGTAAAATCGAATCGATTTTTGTGGGGTTGTTTCGCAACTACAAATGAAATGAAAAGAACTACAAATAACTACAAACGATTCTGAACCAGAATCCATCATAAACGTTTACGATTTTCCAAATTTTTCACATATTATTGAATTGTCATGAGAAAACTATCGTAGTGAAATCGAATCGATTTTTGTGGGGTTGTTTGGCAACTACAAATGAAATGAAAAGAACTACAAATAACTACAAACGATTCTGAACCAGAATCCATCATAAACGTTTACGATTTTCCAAGTTATTCAAATATTATTGAATTGTCATGGGAAAAGCTCTCATAGTGAAATCGAAACGAATTTTGTGGCGTTGTTTGGTAACTACAAATGAAATGAAAAGAACTACAAATAACTCCAAACGATTCTGAACCTGAATCCATCATAAACATTTACGATTTTTCAAATTTTTCACATATTATCGAATTGTCATAAGAAAACTATCGTAGTGAAATGGAATCAATTTTTGTGGGGTTGTTTGGCAACTACAAATGAAATGAAAAGAACTACAAATAACTACAAACGATTCTGAACCGGAATACATCATAAACGTCAACGATTTGCCAAGTTTTTCAAATATTATTGAATTGTCATGAGAAAAGCTCTCGTAGTGAAATCGAATCGATTTTTTTGGGGTTGTTTGGCAACTACAAATGAAATAAAAAGAACTACAAATAACTACAAACGATTCTGAACCAGAATCCATCATAAACATTTACGATTTTTCAAATTTTTCACATATTATCGAATTGTCATAAGAAAACTATAGTAGTGAAATGGAATCAATTTTTGTGGGGTTGTTTGGCAACTACAAATGAAATGAAAAGAACTACAAATAACTACAAACGATTCTGAACCGGAATACATCATAAACGTCAACGATTTTCCAAGTTTTTCAAATATTATTGAATTGTCATGAGAAAAGCTCTCGTAGTGAAATCGAATCGATTTTTTTGGGGTTGTTTGGCAACTACAAATGAAATAAAAAGAACTACAAATAACTACAAACGATTCTGAACCAGAATCCATCATAAACGTTTACGATTTTCCAAATTTTTCACATATTATTGAATTGTCATGAGAAAACTATCGTAGTGAAATCGAATCGATTTTTGTGGGGTTGTTTGGCAACTACAAATGAAATGAAAAGAACTACAAATAACTACAAACGATTCTGAACCAGAATCCATCATAAACGTTTACGTGTTTCCAAGTTTTTTAAATATTATTGAATTGTCATGGGAAATGCTCTCATAGTGAAAGCGAAACGTATTTTGTGGCGTTGTTTGGTAACTATAAATGAAATGAAAAGAACTACAAATAACTACAAACGATTCTGAACCTGAATCCATCATAAACGTTTACGATTTTCCAAGTTTTTCAAATATTATTGAAGTGTCATGAGTAAAGCTCTCGCAGTAAAATTGAATCGATTTTTGTGGGGTAGTTTGGCAACTACAAATGAAATGAAAAGAACTACAAATAACTACAAACGATTCTGAACAATAATCAACGAGGAAATTGTAGGATTGATCAAGTTTTTTCCTAACTTAGCCAATTCCTTGTGAAAGACATCAACGCGCTCTCGTAGTGAAATTATTTTTTCTCCCGTTATTTTGCTTTTATAAAGGAAAAGAAAATACTAAATTCATTAACAACCGATTCTATACCGGAATCAATCATAAAAGTTACGAAGTTTCCAAGTTTTTCTAATATTATTGAATTGTCATAAGAAAGCTTTAGCACTAGAATACAATTCAAATTTGTGGGGTTGTTTGGCAACTACAATTGAAACGAAAAGAACTACAAATAACTACAAACGATTCTGAACCAGAATCCATCATAAACATTTACGATTTTCCAAATTTTTTACATATTATCAAATTGTCATAAGAAAACTATCGTAGTGAAATCGAATCAATTTTTGTGGGGTTGCTTGGCAACTACAAATGAAATGAAAAGAACTACAAATAACTACAAACGATTCTGAACCAGAATCCATCATAAACGTTTACGATTTTCCAAGTTTTTCACATATTATTGAATTGTCATGAGAAAAGCTCTCATAGTGAAATCGAATCGAATTTTGTGGGGTTGTTTGGCGACTACAAATGAAATGAAAAGAACTACAAATAACTACAAATGATTCTGAACCAGAATCCATCATAAACGTTTACGATTTTCCAAGTTTTTCACATATTATTGAATTGTCATGAGAAAAGCTCTCATAGTGAAATCGAATCGAATTTTGTGGGGTTGTTTGGCGACTACAAATGAAATGAAAAGAACTACAAATAACTACAAACGATTCTGAACCAGAATCCATCATAAACGTTTACGATTTTCCAAGTTTTTCACATATTATTGAATTGTCATGAGAAAAGCTCTCATAGTGAAATCGAATCGAATTTTGTGGGGTTGTTTGGCAACTAAAAATGAAATGAAAAGAACTACAAATAACTACAAACGATTCTGAACCAGAATCCATCATAAACATTTACAATTTATCCAAATTTTCACATATTATAGAATTGTCATGAGAAAAGCTCTCGTAGTGCAATGGAATCGATTTTTGTAGGGTTTTTTGGCAACTACAAATGAAATGAAAAGAACTACAAATAACTACAAACGATTCTGAACCAGAATCCATCATAAACGTTTACGATTTTCCAAGTTTTTCACATATTATTCAATTGTCATGAGAAAAGCACTCGTAGTGCAATCGAATCGATTTTTTTTGGGTTGTTTGACAACTACAAATGAAACGAAAAGAACTACAAATAACTACAAACGATTCTGAACCAGAATCCATCATAAACGTTAACGATTTTCCAAGTTTTTCAAATATTATTAAAATTGTCACGAGAAAAGCTCTCGTAGTGAAATCTTATCGATTTTTTTTTGGGTTGCTTGACAACTACGAATGAAACGAAAAGAACTACAAATAACTACAAACGATTCTGAACCAGAATCCATCATAAACGTTTACGATTTTCCAAATTTTTCACATATTATTGAATTGTCATGAGAAAACTATCGTAGTGAATTCGAATTGATTTTTGTGGGGTTGTTTGGCAACTACAAATGAGATGAAAAGAACTACAAATAACTACAAGCGATTCTGAACCAGAATCTATCATAAACGTTTACGATTTTCCAAGTTTTTCACATATTATTAAATTGTCATGAGAAAAGCTCTCATAGTGGAATCAAATCGATTTTTGTGGGGTTGTTTGGCAACTATAAATGAAATGAAAAGAACTACAAATAACTACAAACGATTCTGAACCAGAATCCATCATAAACGTTTACGATTTTCCTAGTTTTTCAAATATTATTGGATTGTCATGAGAAAAGCTCTCATAGTTAAATCTAATCGATTTTTGTGGGGTTATTTGGCAACTACAAATAAAACTAAAAGAACTACAAATAACTACAAACGATTCTTAACCAGAATCCATCATAAACGTTTACGATTTTCCATGTTTTTCTAATATTATTGAATTGTCACGAGTAAAGCTCTCGTAGTGAAATCGAATCGATTTTTTTTGGGTTGCTTGACAACTACAAATGAAACGAAAAGAACTACAAATAACTACAAACGATTCCGAACCAGAATCCATCATGAACGTAAACGATTTTCAATGTTTTTCAAATATTATTGAATTGTCATGAGAAAAGCTCTCGTGGTAAAATCGAATCGATTTTTGTGGGGTTGTTTGGCAACTACAAATGAAATGAAAAGAACTACAAATAACTACAAACGATTCTGAACCAGAATCCATCATTAACGTTTACGATTTTCCATGTTTTTCTAATATTATTGAATTGTCATGGGAAAAGCTATCATAGTGAAATCGAATCGAATTTTGTGGGGTTGTTTGGCAACTACAAATGAAATGAAAAGAACTACAAATAACTACAAACTATTCTGAACCTGAATCCATCATAAACGTTTACGGTTTTCTCAGTTTTACAAATATTATTGAATTGTCATGAGAAAACCTCTCGTAGTAAAATCGAATCGATTTTTGTGGGGTTGTTTCGCAACTACAAATGAAATGAAAAGAACTACAAATAACTACAAACCATTCTGAACCGGAATACATCATAAATGTTTAGGATTTTTCAAGTTTTTCACATATTATGGAATTGTCATGAGAAAACTATCGTATTGAAATTGAATCAATTTTTGTGGGGTTGTTTGGCAACTACAAATGAAATGAAAAGAACTACAAATAACTACAAACGATTCTGAACCAGAATCCATCATAAACGTTTACGATTTTCCAAGTTTTTCACATATTATTAAATTGTCATGAGAAAAGCTCTCATAGTGAAATCGAATCGATTTTTGTGGGGTTGTTTGGCAACTATAAATGAAATGAAAAGAACTACAAATAAATACAAACGATTCTAAACCAGAATCCATTATAAACATTAACGATTTTCCAAGTTTTTCAAATATTATAGAATTGTCACGAGAAAAGCTCTCGTATTGAAATTGAATCGATTTTTTTTGGGTTTTTTGACAACTACAAATGAAACGAAAAGAACTATAAATAACTACAAACGATTCTGAACTAGAATCTATCGTAAACGTTTACGGTTTTCTCAGTTTTTCAAATATTATTGAATTGTCATGAGAAAACCTCTCGTAGTAAAATCGAATCGATTTTTGTGGGGTTGTTTCGCAACTACAAATGAAATGAAAAGAACTACAAATAACTACAAACGATTCTGAACCAGAATCCATCATAAACGTTAACAATTTTCCAAGTTTTTCAAATATTATTGAATTGTCACGAGTAAAGCTCTCGTAGTGAAATCGAATCGATTTTTTTTGGGTTGTTTGACAACTACAAATGAAACGAAAAGAACTACAAATAACTACAAACGATTCCGAACCAGAATCCATCATAAACGTTAACGAATTTCCAAGTTTTTCAAATATTATTGAATTGTCATGAGAAAACCTCTCGTAGTAAAATCGAATCGATTTTTGTGGGGTTGTTTGGCAACTACAAATGAAATGAAAGGAACTACAAATAACTACAAACGATTCTGAACCAGAATCCATCATTAACGTTTACGATTTTCCATGTTTTTCTAATATTATTGAATTGTCATGGGAAAAGCTCTCATAGTGAAATCGAATCGAATTTTGTGGGGTTGTTTGGCAACTACAAATGAAATGAAAAGAACTACAAATAACTACAAACTATTCTGAACCTGAATCCATCATAAACGTTTACGGTTTTCTCAGTTTTACAAACATTATTGAATTGTCATGAGAAAACCTCTCGTAGTAAAATCGAATCGATTTTTGTGGGGTTGTTTCGCAACTACAAATGAAATGAAAAGAACTACAAATAACTACAAACGATTCTGAACCGGAATCCATCATTAACGTTTACGATTTTCCATGTTTTTCTAATATTATTGAATTGTCATGGGAAAAGCTCTCGTGGTAAAATCAAATCGAGTTTTGTGGGGTTGTTTGGCAACTACAAATGAAATGAAAAGAACTACAAATAACTACAAACGATTCTGAACCAGAATCCATCATAAATGTTTACGATTTTCCAAATTTTTCACATATTATTGAATTGTCATGAGAAAACTATCGTAGTGAAATCGAATCGATTTTTGTGGGGTTGTTTGGCAACTACAAATGAAATGAAAAGAACTACAAATAACTACAAACTATTCTGAACCTGAATCCATCATAAACGTTTACGGTTTTCTCAGTTTTACAAACATTATTGAATTGTCATGAGAAAACCTCTCGTAGTAAAATCGAATCGATTTTTGTGGGGTTGTTTCGCAACTACAAATGAAATGAAAAGAACTACAAATAACTACAAACGATTCTGAACCGGAATACATCATAAACTTTAACGATTTTCCAAGTTTTTCAAATATTATTGAATTGTCATGAGAAAAGCTCTCGTGGTAAAATCGAATCGATTTTTGTGGGGTTGTTTGGCAACTACAAATGAAATGAAAAGAACTACAAATAACTACAAACGATTCTGAACCAGAATCCATCATAAACGTTTACGATTTTCCAAATTTTTCACATATTATTGAATTGTCATGAGAAAACTATCGTAGTGAAATCGAATCGATTTTTGTGGGGTTGTTTGGCAACTACAAATGAAATGAAAAGAACTACAAATAACTACAAACGATTCTGAACCAGAATCCATCATAAACGTTTACGATTTTCCAAGTTATTCAAATATTATTGAATTGTCATGGGAAAAGCTCTCATAGTGAAATCGAAACGAATTTTGTGGCGTTGTTTGGTAACTACAAATGAAATGAAAAGAACTACAAATAACTACAAACGATTCTGAACCTGAATCCATCATAAACATTTACGATTTTTCAAATTTTTCACATATTATCGAATTGTCATAAGAAAACTATCGTAGTGAAATGGAATCAATTTTTGTGGGGTTTTTTGGCAACTACAAATGAAACGAAAAGAACTACAAATAACTACAAACGATTCTGAACCGGAATACATCATAAACGTCAACGATTTTCCAAGTTTTTCAAATATTATTGAATTGTCATGAGAAAAGCTCTCGTAGTGAAATCGAATCGATTTTTTTGGGGTTGTTTGGCAACTACAAATGAAATAAAAAGAACTACAAATAACTACAAACGATTCTGAACCAGAATCCATCATAAACATTTACGATTTATCAAAATTTTCACATATTATAGAATTGTCATGAGAAAAGCTCTCGTAGTGCAATCGAATCAATTTTTTTTTGGGTTGTTTGACAACTACAAATGAAACGAAAAGAACTACAAATAACTACAAACGATTCTGAACCAGAATCCATCATAAACGTTTACGATTTTCCAAATTTTTCACATATTATTGAATTGTCATGAGAAAACAATCGTAGTGAAATCGAATCGATTTTTGTGGGGTTGTTTGGCAACTACAAATGAAATGAAAAGAACTACAAATAACTACAAACGATTTTGAACCAGAATCCATCATAAACGTTTACGATTTTCCAAGTTTTTCAAATATTATTGAATTGTCATGGGAAAAGCTCTCATAGTGAAATCGAAACGAATTTTGTGGCGTTGTTTGGTAAGTATAAATGAAATGAAAAGAACTACAAATAACTACAAACGATTCTGAACCTGAATCCATCATAAACGTTTACGATTTTCCAAGTTTTTCAAATATTATTGAAGTGTCATGAGAAAAGCTCTCGCAGTAAAATCGAATCGATTTTTGTGGGGTAGTTTGGCAACTACAAATGAAATGAAAAGAACTACAAATAACTACAAACGATTCTGAACAATAATCAACGAGGAAATTGTAGGATTGATCAAGTTTTTTCCTAACTTAGCCAATTCCTTGTGAAAGACATCAACGCGCTCTCGTAGTGAAATTATTTTTTCTCCCGTTATTTTGCTTTTATAAAGGAAAAGAAAATACTAAATTCATTAACAAACGATTCTATACCAGAATCAATCATAAAAGTGACGAAGTTTCCAAGTTTTTCTAATATTATTGAATTGTCATGAGAAAAGCTCTCATAGTAAAATCGAATCGATTTTTGTGGGGTTGTTTGGCAACTACAAATGAAATGAAAGGAACTACAAATAACTACAAACGATTCTGAACCAGAATCCATCATAAACATTTACGATTTTCCAAATTTTTCACATATTATTGAATTGTCATGAGAAAACTATCGTAGTGAAATCGAATCAATTTTTTTGGGGTTGTTTGGCAACTACAAATGAAATGAAAACAACTACAAATAACTACACACTATTCTGAACCAGAATCCATCATAAACGTTTATGATTTTCCAAGTTTTTCACATATTATTGAATTGTCATGAGAAAAGGTCTCATAGTGAAATCGAATTGAATTTTGTGGGGTTGTTTGGCAACTACAAATGAAATGAAAAGAACTACAAATAACTACAAACGATTCTGAACCGGAATACATCATAAACGTTAACGATTTTCCAAGTTTTTCAAATATTATTGAATTGTCATGAGAAAAGCTCTCGTGGTAAAATCGAATCGATTTTTGTGGGGTTGTTTGGCAACTACAAATGAAATGAAAAGAACTACAAATAACTACAAACGATTCTGAACCAGAATCCATCATTAACGTTTACGATTTTCCATGTTTTTCTAATATTATTGAATTGTCATGGGAAAAGCTCTCATAGTGAAATCGAATCGAATTTTGTGGGGTTGTTTGGCAACTACAAATGAAATGAAAAGAACTACAAATAACTACAAACTATTCTGAACCTGAATCCATCATAAACGTTTACGGTTTTCTCAGTTTTTCAAATATTATTGAATTGTCATGAGAAAACCTCTCGTAGTAAAATCGAATCGATTTTTGTGGGGTTGTTTGGCAACTACAAATGAAATGAAAACAACTACAAATAACTACAAACCATTCTGAACCGGAGTACATCATAAATGTTTAGGATGTTCCAAGTTTTTCACATATTATTGAATTGTCATGAGAAAAGCTCTCATAGTGAAATCGAATCGATTTTTGTTGGGTTGGTTGGCAACTATAAATGAATAGAAAAGAACTACAAATAACTACAAACGATTCTGAACCAGAATCCGTCATAAACGTTTATGATTTTCCAAGTTTTTCTAATATTATTGAATTGTCATGAGAAAAGCTCTCATAGTGAAATCGAATCGAATTTTGTGGGGTTGTTTAACGACTACAAATGAAATGAAAAGAACTACAAATAACTACAAACGATTCTGAACCGGAATACATCATAAACGTCAACGATTTTCCAAGTTTTTCAAATATTATTGAATTGTCATGAGAAAACTATCGTAGTGAAATCGAATCAATTTTTGTGGGGTTGTTTCGCAACTACAAATGAAATGAAATGTACTACAAATAACTACACACTATTCTGAACCGGAATCCATCATAAACGTTTACGATTTTCCAAGTTTTTCAAATATTATTGAATTGTCATGAGAAAAGCTCTCATAGTAAAATCGAATCGATTTTTGTGGGGTTGTTTGGCAACTACAAATGAAATGAAAGGAACTACAAATAACTACAAACGATTCTGAACCAGAATCCATCATAAACATTTACGATTTTCCAAATTTTTCACATATTATTGAATTGTCATGAGAAAACTATCGCAGTGAAATCGAATCAATTTTTGTGGGGTTGTTTCGCAACTACAAATGAAATGAAAAGAACTACAAATAACTACAAACGATTCTGAACCAGAATCCATCATAAATATTTACGATTTTCCAAGTTTTTCACATATTATTGAATTGTCATGAGAAAAGCTCTCATAGTGAAATCGAATTGAATTTTGTGGGGTTGTTTGGCAACTACAAATGAAATGAAAAGAACTACAAATAACTACAAACGATTCTGAACCGGAATACATCATAAACGTTAACGATTTTCCAAGTTTTTCAAATATTATTGAATTGTCATGAGAAAAGCTCTCGTGGTAAAATCGAATCGATTTTTGTGGGGTTGTTTGGCAACTACAAATGAAATGAAAAGAAGTACAAATAACTACAAACGATTCTGAACCAGAATCCATCATTAACGTTTACGATTTTCCATGTTTTTCTAATATTATTGAATTGTCATGGGAAAAGCTCTCATAGTGAAATCGAATCGAATTTTGTGGGGTTGTTTGGCAACTACAAATGAAATGAAAAGAACTACAAATAACTACAAACTATTCTGAACCTGAATCCATCATAAACGTTTACGGTTTTCTCAGTTTTTCAAATATTATTGAATTGTCATGAGAAAACCTCTCGTAGTAAAATCGAATCGATTTTTGTGGGGTTGTTTGGCAACTACAAATGAAATGAAAAGAACTACAAATAACTACAAACCATTCTGAACCGGAATACATCATAAATGTTTAGGATTTTCCAAGTTTTTCACATATTATTGAATTGTCATGAGAAAAGCTCTCATAGTGAAATCGAATCGATTTTTGTTGGGTTGGTTGGCAACTATAAATGAATAGAAAAGAACTACAAATAACTACAAACGATTCTGAACCAGAATCCGTCATAAACGTTTATGATTTTCCAAGTTTTTCTAATATTATTGAATTGTCATGAGAAAAGCTCTCATAGTGAAATCGAATCGAATTTTGTGGGGTTGTTTAACGACTACAAATGAAATGAAAAGAACTACAAATAACTACAAACGATTCTGAACCGGAATACATCATAAACGTCAACGATTTTCCAAGTTTTTCAAATATTATTGAATTGTCATGAGAAAACTATCGTAGTGAAATCGAATCAATTTTTGTGGGGTTGTTTCGCAACTACAAATGAAATAAAAAGAACTACAAATAACTACACACTATTCTGAACCGGAATCCATCATAAACGTTTACGATTTTCCAAGTTTTTCAAATATTATTTAATTGTCATGAGAAAAGCTCTCATAGTAAAATCGAATCGATTTTTGTGGGGTTGTTTGGCAACTACAAATGAAATGAAAGGAACTACAAATAACTACAAACGATTCTGAACCAGAATCCATCATAAACATTTACGATTTTCCAAATTTTTCACATATTATTGAATTGTCATGAGAAAACTATCGTAGTGAAATCGAATCAATTTTTTTGGGGTTGTTTGGCAACTACAAATGAAATGAAAACAACTACAAGTAACTACACACTATTCTGAACCAGAATCCATCATAAACTTTTATGATTTTCCAAGTTTTTCACATATTATTGAATTGTCATGAGAAAAGCTCTCATAGTGAAATCGAATTGAATTTTGTGGGGTTGTTTGGCAACTACAAATGAAATGAAAAGAACTACAAATAACTACAAACGATTCTGAACCGGAATACATCATAAACGTTAACGAATTTCCAAGTTTTTCAAATATTATTGAATTGTCATGAGAAAAGCTCTCGTGGTAAAATCGAATCGATTTTTGTGGGGTTGTTTGGCAACTACAAATGAAATGAAAAGAACTACAAATAACTACAAACGATTGTGAACAAGAATTAATCATAAACGTGTACGATTTTCCAAGTTATTCAAATATTATTGAATTGTCATGAGAAGAGCTCTCATAGTGAAATCGAATCGATTTTTGTGGGGTTGTTTGGCAACTACAAATGAAATAAAAAGAACTACAAATAACTACAAACGATTCTGAACCAGAATCCATCATAAACGTTTACGATTTTCCAAGTTTTTCAAATATTATTAAATTGTCCTGAAAAAGCTCTCTTAGTTAAATTAAAACAAAGTTTAGTCGTTTAATTTGGCAACAACTAATGAAATTAAAAGATTTACAAATAACTACAAACAGTATAAACGATTTTATCCATAATCAATCAACACAGTGTGGGATTTATCAAGTTTTATCATACTTAGGGTCAGTTGCAGCATTCACACTTGACAGACTGTTGACCGTCACTTAGTAGTGATGGTGTGTAATTACCATTATATTATAACTTAGAGAACACTTTAAGGGTGACTGACGGTTTGGTACAACGGACCGTTTGTCCTTTTCTTGTAAAAGACATAAACGCGCTCTCGTGTTTAATTTCACCAAAAAGCTCTTTATCGGGAAAAGACATCAACGGGCTCATAAGGCTTTTTTTTATTTTTTTTATTTTTTGGAGATAATTGGCTACTACAAATAAAAATAAAAGAACTACAATCAACTACAAACGATTCTAAGCCAGGATCAACAATTAAAGCATAAGATTTCAAAAGTGGGGTGCTGGGATTTTTCTCACCCCCATAACTTTTTTTTGGGGCAACTACAAATAAAATCCTTTTAACTACAAACAACTACAAACAAAATACTATAAGAAAAAAAATATAAATAAAAAATTGGTCAAGGTCGGGTGCCAAGTTCACATAGGTTACAACGTGTCCCAAAATTCAACGATAAGCTGGCACCAGAAGATGGACACGCTCATGACTACTCGACGAAAAATTAAAAAAAAAATGATAAATTGAAAAAGTTGTGGTTATTAGACTCCTGATGTAGTTAGAACTGAATACTTTGTATATATATATTATTTGGTTTTCTCTTTATTTATTGCTCTCGTCTTCCTTTATGTGTATCCAAAATTCTCATATTGCTATTTGTCCATATTAAATTGTAACGTCTTTCACCTGTTAGTGTTTGATCCTTTCGCATTTTCTCAAAGGTTAGCTGGAAGAGATCCCTTTTAGGGATAAGTTCGCCTTTGTACATAACATTCTTATTTTTGTTTTGTTTTTGTCCGTTTTATGTAAACCTGTTTATGTGCAATAAAGTGACATACATCTATATATATAAATGCAAGTGTCCTGACTGACTGACTGACTGACTGACTGACTGACTGACTGATTCATCAACGCAGAGCCGAAACTACAAAAGCTAGAAAGTTGAAATTTGCACACTAGGTTGAATTTATAAAGTGTACAAGAGATAAGAAGCGATTTTGAAAAATTCAACCCCTAAGGGGGTTAAAAAGGGGATGAAAGGTTGTATGGGGTGCAAGTTTTATTTTAAGCTAGGAATTTGAAACTTTGTAAAAATGTACTATATTAAAAAACAAGAAAACTAATTTCTGAGTTTTCGAAAATTCATCCCCCAAGGTGGTGAAAAAGGGGTTGAAAGTTTGTATGGAGATCAAATATTTTTGTGAGTGTTGGACTTGAAACTTTGTATATGGGGATATTATTATAAGACGGGAAAAGTAATTTCAGCGTTTTTGAAAATTCATCCCCTAACAGGGTTAAAAAGGGGTTGAAAGTTTGAATCCATTACAAATGCTTTGAAACTTCTTAAAAAGACATAATAGCCGATGACAAAAAAAAAGGAATTGCGACGTTTTAGGTAATTCAACCCCTAAGGGGGTAAAAAGGGGATGAAACTTTGTCCTGGGGTGCAAATTTTATTTTAAGCTAGGACCTTGAAACTTCGTAAAAAGGTATTAAATTAAAAAACAAGAAAACTAATTTCTGCGTTTTCGAAAATTCATCCCACAAGGTGGTGAATAAGGGGTTGAAAGTTTGTATGGAGATCAAATATTTTTGTGAGTGTTGGACTTGAAACTTTGTATATGGGGATATTATTATAAGACGGGAAAAGTAATTTCAGCGTTTTTGAAAATTCATCCCCCAAGGTGGTGAATAAGGGGTTGAAAGTTTGTATGGAGATCAAATATTTTTGTGAGTGTTGGACTTGAAACTTTGTATATGGGGATATTATTATAAGACGGGAAAAGTAATTTCTGCGTTTTTGAAAATTCATCCCCCAAGGTGGTGAAAAAGGGGTTGAAAGTTTGTATGGAGATCAAATATTTTTGTGAGTGTTGGACTTGAAACTTTGTATATGGGGATATTATTATAAGACGGGAAAAGTAATTACAGCGTTTTTGAAAATTCATCCCCTAACAGGGTTAAAAAGGGGTTGAAAGTTTGAATCCATTACAAATGCTTTGAAACTTCTTAGAAAGACATAATTGCGACGTTTTAGGTAATTCAACCCCTAAGGGGGTAAAAAAGGGGATGAAACTTTGACCTGGGGTGCAAATTTTATTTTAAGCTAGGACCTTAAAACTTCGTAAAAAGGTATTAAATTAAAAAAAAAAACAAGAAAACTAATTTCAGCGTTTTTAAAACTTCATGCCCCGAGGTGGTAAAAACGGGGTTGAAATTTTGTACGGAGATCAGATATTTTTGAGAGTGCAGGACTTGAATCTTTGTATTTGAGGATATTATTAGAAGACAGGAAAGGTTATTTCAGCGTTTTGTAAAATTCATCCCCTCATTTAAAAGGGGGTTGAAAGTTTGTATGGAGTTCAAATTTTATTTTAAGTTAAGAACTTGAAACTTCGTAAAAATATATGTTATTAAAATACAAGAAAACTAATTTCAGCGTTTTTGAATTATCATCTCCTAAGGTGGTAAAAAGGGGGTTGAAAGTTTGTATGGATATCAAACATTTTTTCGAACGCGGGACTTGAATCTTTGCATTTCGGGATATTATTAAAATACAGGAAAAATAATTTCAGCGTTTTGTAAAATTCATCCCCCAACAGGGTTAAAAAGGGGTTGAAAGTTTTAATCCATTACAAATGCTTTGAAACTTCTTAGAAAGGCATAATAGCCGATTACAAAAAAAAGTAATTGCTACGTTTTTGGAAATTCAACCCCTAAGGGGGGTTAAAACAGGGTGAAAGTTTGTATAGGGTGTAAATTTTATTTAAAGCTACAAACTTGAAACTTCGTAAAAATGTATTTTGTCAAAAGAGAAGAAAACTAATTTCAGACATTTTGATAATTCATCCCCCGAGGTGGTGAAAAAGGGGTTGAAAATTTGTTTGGAGGCCAAACATTTTTTTGAGTGCGGGACTTGAATCGTTGTATAAAGGCATATTATTAGAATACAAGAAAAATAATTTCAGCTTTTAAAAAATCATCCCCTAAAATGATTAAAAAGGGGTTGAAAGTTTGTATAGGGTTCAAATTTTATTTAAAGCTAGGAACTTCAAACTTCGTAAATATGTAGTTAGGTAGTAGGTTTTATTAAATAGAGGACATGAAAATCTTCTAAGGGGGTTTAGAGGGATTATAACGAGGACAATTTTATTCAGTTAGGGGCTTGAAACTTCGTAGGCTCGGAATAATAAACCAATAGGAACCGCCATTAACAGGCGTTCCCCTCTGCCAAAAGTCGGCGGCCGCCGGTCAAGGAGGTTATATAAAACTAGTTGCCATACGTCATACGCCATTCAGTAAACGTCAGTCTAAGCGGAATGTTAGGAGCAAAAATGCCGAATTGTAGCGTTTTCTCCTGTAAAAACCGATCGGAAACATCTAGCGTACTTAAAGAACACGTTTCTTTTCATATGTAAGTACAATTTACATGTAAATATTATCAAATAGTGCACTAATTTAGCAAAAAACTAAAAAACATTGTCAATCTGAAAGTGATACCACTTCATGGTACTAGATCTAATTTAGGGTAATATTTAAAGAAGACTTTCTAAATATTCATTAGGTATACCTAACTTCTATTTTGCGTGGCTTATTATTATATAATTTATATAACACATTATTTTTATATAACACCTTATTTTTATATTAACATAATCCTTTCAATGAAATAAATAGTATAAATCATAAATAACGTGATATTACCGATATAGGGTCATTGTGCTAGTTTCCGTCCATGCTCTAGTCTCTAGTTTTCGTCCACATAACAGATTAGCAAATAACATATTTGATATTTAATTTGCTACTTGCCAAATACATTTTTTATGTAGATAGATATATTGTCTCGACATTAAGGATTGCATTAAGTCCAAATTTGTGCAGCAATGTAGATTTATATTCAATTTCGTCAAGTGGACGAAAACTAGAGCTGGACGAAAACTAATGCACCTACCCTACTACTGTTTGAAAATTCATTTTTCTCTTATTTATTTATTTATTTCATTAGACACACCAACAGTACATAAACAGAGCAAGTAAAGTTACATAAGTACAGTAGACACGTATAATATTTATGCACCAATAACAGGTGTGCAACAACATTCAAGCAGTTTGAGGCTTTTACACTACTTTACTACTCCTAACTAGATATAACTATACATTAATAGATTAAGTAAATAAAACATGCAATAAAAAACTTTAACTACCTTCATACTATAAGCATTAAGTTTGTTTGAGCATTCTGCGCTTCAAATTTTGCATAGAAATACTAACTCTTAGTTTCTATCGTATATTTTTTATTTGACATGTCCAATATTTGTATTGTATTTTATTTATTTTAAGGTATTTACTGCCGTCATTTTCCATAAATAGGCACTTTTAATTTATTACTCTGGTATCACTCTACCATAGTTAGCGATGGGACACCATAAAAACCAATATCGATAAAATCTATATGAACATTATAAATATATTGTTATTTTGATTTATTTTTTTAGATTTCCAAAAGATGCAATAAATTTTAAACATAAGTAGTTTTCAGCTTATCAAGCCATCGAAAACCTAAAACTATTGCAATATCAGTCACGTTTTAAAGATCTAAGAACTGCATAAGTAAGTTTGTAATTCCATATAAATATATGCTATTACAAAGTTACTGTTGCAGTTCCTAGTAGGTAAAGTAAAGGTAAGTACACTACGATGTATGTACGATGTGAGTATGAATAAAGATGTGTTTAGTTATGATATGTGTATACATAGTATGGGTATGAGTACCCTAAAAGAAGGATTGTCTACAAAAAGAGATGAGATCCCATCAAAAACATTACATGTAAAAAGGTGCAAGTCTCGCAACGCTTTTATTACAAAAAGTTTTGAGATGTAACGTGAAACCAAGTCGGTTATTTTAATCAGTGCCAGGGGGTGTTAAAACCGTATCAATAAGATATCTTTAATTTGTAATACATATAATGACTTGGCAATCGCACATAATGCTTTACTCGTACCGTACTCGTAAATATGTGTAATGATCAAACTGCAATTAGTGCTAGCGTTATGTTCAATTAGAATTATTTTTAATAGGTGACATGATCCTTATGTCATTATGCAGCCTTGCGATGGCCAAGTCATTATACGTATTACAAATTAAAGATATCTTATTGATACGGTTTTAACACCCCCTGGCACTAATTAAAATAACCGACTTGTTTTCACATTAGCATTACATCTCAAAACTTTTTTGTAGTAGAAGCGTTGCGAGACTTGCACCTTTTTACATGTAATGTTTTTGATGGTTATAATTGACTAAAACAGACAGTTAAAATTCAGTCAATAAAATATCGACAATATTATCGACAAGTCCCTCGCACTTCTACGTTTACTTAGAACTGACATCATCTCGTTCACGGACAGGGTTGTCTGTGTTTGTTCTTGTATTTGTGTGAATATAGTTAATGCTAGTGTTTGATAATTTTGTTGTGTGCGTGTGTAGCGACGCATGCAAAAAATGCATTAGTGTTTACATTATTTGTGTGCGTTCCTCGCCCCCCGCGCCGAAAACGGCAGAATTTTTCACATAGAAATTAGTGCGTGTCACCACTCCATATAATTATTCCTCCGAGTTCGTAGGTTGTGAAAGACAAAGTCTCATGCGTTGTATAATATTAATAATTAACAAATGATTAACCGTCCTACCGCAATCTCTTGCTGCACAATGTTCTAAGCTAATGTAGAATATATAACCACCAATATACAAATCCACGCGTACGAAGTCGCGGGCAACAGCTAGTACATACATAAATTGTAGACATGGTCGTTAAAAATACCACTAGGGGTGTCGATTTTTTTTTTGTAATTCCATAATAAATTGAGTTATATATTTTTTATTTTTTTTGCCTCGAGTAGTCATGAGCAGGTCCATCTTCTGGTGCCAGCTTATCGTTGAATTTTGGGACACGTGGTACTGAATAGGTATGATCTGTAGTTTGCACCCTGTAGCTACAATAGGCAGTGCAAAAATACTTGTCAAGCAAGTCTGAGGGCCTACCGCGAACCACGTTCGACGTGTTACCTCCCTGTCACACTTACGTACGAATTTACAAGTGCGACAGAGAGGCAACACGTCGTACTTGGTTCGCGGTAGGTGCTCTGTAGTCGCATAGGATAGGCTCTTACGCACAAACCTGTCTGCGATTTTGTACCGGCCCGGCCTCAATAGCCATTTAGAATATTTTTCATTTAATGACGGAAATTAATACATTTGTAACATGATACATATATAGAATAAAAAATATCTGGTTCAAATATAAACTTCATAAATTTAATAATGCATTGCATGAGGCTAATTAAAGTAGCATCTCTTTTGTTTCATTGAAGAAGAAGAAGAAGAAGAAATACATTTATTTTAACGCCACAACATGAATACAAAGAAAAAATAAAAGCATGCAGACATAAAGGACATTTGGACGCTAAAATAGGATCCCCACTCAGCATAATGCCGCGGCAAACCGTGGCGCTGGTTTTCTGTGGGGACCTGACTTAATCTAAAAAAAAGTTGACGGCGACACGTTCGCCAACGACACAAATAAATTTACATTGATATTAAAAACACAAACATTATTATTTATATAACAAGGAAAACAGAAAATTAATATACAAGTAAAAACCAGAATAAAAATAAAAAAATAGAACAATCACATGACATAGACTACCGTCTTTTATAAAGTTAATATAAAAACAAAAAAAAAAATTGAGAGAGTAACAGTTGCACAAAGTCACAGAAAGCCAAAACTAAAACTAAAGCAACCTAAACTACAACAAATCATAGTTTTGCTACAAACAGAAATGTGTGTGAGTGAATAAAAGAGTGATGTTGCATTCTCAAACAAACTAAATTCATTCCAATTTACTATACATACATATTTACTATACAACAAGATTACAAGATTTAAGTAATAAGTTTTTGGCAAACATTTCATTCAGGTACAAGCTTTTATCGCTGACTCTACTTTTCTTTCCACAGACAACTAATACTCATCGAGACTAGTTCTAAAAACCCCAACCAAATACAATTCGGTTGCGTTGTTTTATCACAGAGTTCCTATGGCCATCTCCTGTCTCCATCATCAGATGATCAGCTCGATGTTACCATAATATTGCAGTGTCATCCGACTTACAAGTTGCAAGTTTCCAGCTTCATTGGAAGTCGGGGAGTGGGTCAAATATAACTTGCAAGATTTGACACTAAACCACAGAATAAATAATAGTACTAAGTATAAGTACAGAAGACTCACTCTCTAACAAAACGCGTCTGTTACGATCAGCACAGATATGGCCGCTAGGTGGCGACAGCGCCACGCGCGGCTTATACCCAAAATTGGGGCCGAACGGATGTACTTTTAGCTACCTGTAGCAAAGCGACGAAATCGCCGAGTGAGACACGCCTGACTAAACATAGTTACATAGGTACATTTGCAAGTTAAATAAAAGCTTGTAAAAAAATTAGGTTTATATAGTGGGCCTTAGTACTCCAATTCTTAAAGGCCGAGCCACACCGGCTGCGTGTGCAGCACACTGCGTGGCATGCGCTGCGTGACGTGCGCAGCACCCCTGTCACACCGGGTGACGCGCACGTCACGCAGCGCACGCCACGCAGTGTGCTGCACACGACACGCAGGTGCACGCTGCAGCTCAGTCATGCGTGCAGTAAAATAAAATACTCCTGCGACAGTACCTACATCATGTGACTCCCGTTGCAAATGGAAGCAGCTCACCTAATGCCGCCATTGCAATTATTACACATATAACATGCCTGGTTAATACCTAACATCGATTTGTTCCCACAGGCCAAATTATTTATATAAGACGTATTTTTTTGTAATCTTTGTGCTATGTTGTAAATATACATTCGTATTGACGAAAGATTTTAATTAGTTTTTCTTTTATCACTGAATCCATATTAAAAACCAGCACGCGCACCGACCGAGTTGTAAATAAATACAAGCGAGCTGCGCGTGTACACGCACAGCACCTATGCAGCACCGAGCTGTGCGTGTCCGAACCTGCTCGGTTCGCCCTCTCATAGGGATCGCAGTTAAACACAACGTCATCACTGCACGCAACGAAGCGACGTTGCCGCTCCGCTGCGTGGACGCGTACACGCAGTACGCAGCCGGTTTGTCTCGTCGGAGCTGCGTTGCGTGCAAGTCACGCGTACGCGCACGTAACGCACACGTCACGCAAGCGGTGTGTCCTTTCTTATGTGTTTTCGTATTCTACAACGCAGCGGGACGCGTACGTGTACGTGCACGTCACGCACACGCATCCGGTGTGGCTTGGCCTTAAAGGCGTACGCGTGACTTGCACGCAACGCAGCTCCGACGAGACAAACCGGCTGCGTACTGCGTGCACGCGTCCACGCAGCGGAGCGGCAACGTCGCTTCGTTGCGTGCAGTGATGACGTTGTGTTTAACTGCGATCCCTATGAGAGGGCGAACCGAGCAGGTTCGGACACGCACAGCTCGGTGCTGCATAGGTGCTGTGCGTGTACACGCGCAGCTCGCTTGTATTTATTTACAACTCGGTCGGTGCGCGTGCTGGTTTTTAATATGGATTCAGTGATAAAAGAAAAACTAATTAAAATCCTTCGTCAATACGAATGTATATTTACAACATAGCACAAAGATTACAAAAAAATACGTCTTATATAAATAATTTGGCCTGTGGGAACAAATCGATGTTAGGTATTAACCAGGCATGTTATATGTGTAATAATTGCAATGGCGGCATTAGGTGAGCTGCTTCCATTTGCAACGGGAGTCACATGATGTAGGTACTGTCGCAGGAGTATTTTATTTTACTGCACGCATGACTGAGCTGCAGCGTGCACCTGCGTGGCGTGTGCAGCACACTGCGTGGCGTATGCTGCGTGACGTGCGCGTCACCCGGTGTGACAGGGGTGCTGCGCACGTCACGCAGCGCACGCCACGCAGTGTGCTGCACACGCAGCCGGTGTGGCTTGGCCTTAAAACTCCATACAAACTGGTTTGCTTGTTATTTCTGTGAACTTCACCTTCATCCATACGAAGCATTGTATTAGGTCAGTTTCAATACACCGATCCTCGTACGATTTTCGACCTTAAAATAATGGGGTGGGTTCGAAATAAGGCAGTTTAAATTGAGTGTTACCGCGTTTTGGAACTGAACTGCCGTGGTACGCGAAAAAAAGTAAAAAAGTTTTGAAGGTCTCACAATTTGAATTACTATATAGATCTACATCTACTTAGTCTATACTATAAAATTCAGTATTGTCGATATAGTACTGGACTATAGTATAGGTAGGTGTCTACCGCGAACCACGTTCGACGTTTTGCCTCTCTGTCGCACTTGTAAATTCGTACGTAAGTGTGTCAGGGAGGCAACACGTCGAACGGGTTCACGGTGTTTTTACCTACCGATGAAGTACTTAAGTCACATTATAGTACATCACGAATATTACTATTATACAAGTGCGAAAAGTAATATTCGCAACGAGTGGTGAAAAATTTAACCACGACCGAAGGGTGTGTTTTATATCGACACGAGTTGCGAATTACATACCTATTCACATGTGTATCGTACAACATTAAACAGTATACAGTACATATGGCCCCATAAATTTTCGACATAGGCACGTAAAGTGATAATTACCGCACTAGTGCGATAAAGTAGCACCATATGTACGGTAATAGTTATTTTCGATACAAGTGTGAAAAAGAGGAAATTCGAAACGAGTGGCGATAAATTAAAACACGACCGAAGGGAGTGTTTTAAATCGACACTAGTTGCGAATTACCTATTCGCACGTGTATCGAACAACGTTTTACAGTACATATGGCACTTTAAAGTTTCGACATACGCACGAAAAGTGCTATTTTACGCACTAGTGCGGAAAAGTAGCCCCATATGTATTGTAAAGTACATTGAAACCTGCTCAGAGCTCACATCTCTCGCGATAGACATCACATCCAAGCTATTTTTATTTTAACTACCTAACATACCTACCTATAGCAACAAAGTTATGTTATCAATGGTGAAACCGCGCATAACATTACAAACATAGTAACCAAATTAAAAAACCGCAGGAATCTACTCACGGCCGAATAACGGCAATGTTTTCTGTTTTGCCGCGTAATATTTGTAAGCACGTTGTGTGTTTATTGATGATACTGTCTCTGTCTGGTAAAGGTGCCTAATTGATATTGCTTTCTCGCTCTAAGCTACTTGGTATAAACTAGGCATGCTCACTGCTTAAAGCTGTTTTACATGACCTGTATTGTATCTACCCGTAATGCGTACTTTACGTAAATAAGTAATGGTGGTCGGTTTATGGCCACTGTATAACTGCAAAAATCCGTAAATCGTCCAAGGAAAAGGTGGTCAAGTATCGAGTGGTCATCAACAGTTGACGTTGACGTCATTCGCTAAAAATACGAGGTTGACATTTAAATTCAGTGTTGCTAGTTGATGAAGTAATACAGTAATTGAGGGATTTTTAAAGTGAAAACTTCTTTAGCGGCGCTCGCTGGGCCAGGGATCGGAACCGGTTTTTTTCAAAAACTTAGAAATAACCATATTTTACGAATTATTTTATACTCGAAATGTAGGACTCAGTTGTGTTTTTAGGTTACGACTTCGTATTATTAGATTGCCCAATTAGAAATGAAGTAATTAGCAAAGAACGAAAAAATACCGTTTCCGTTCCCATACAAAAAATACCGGTATCCGATCCCTGCGCTGGGCACTTTTTGAGGTGGGGAAAAAATTATACATTCGAGACAGCGTAAGGCGATCACGTGACCGTAAGGGGCGTAAGGCGATCACGTGGCCGTAAGCCCCGTAAGGTGGCCACTCATAATTTAAATGACATTTAAATCAATAAAGAAAAACTCAATGTTATTTGACATTGTTCAACTTTCGTATGAATATCGGTTTTGGGGACATCTCTATTAGCTTTTGACATCCGGTAGGGTTAGCCACTACACTAACCATTTCCGGCAGCCATTAACTTTCTAATTGGACGACTGAACGTACGTTGCTCCAAGTTAAAATTGTGAAAAAACTATTGTAAAGCCAACTTTCGGTCAGATTCTGTATTTTCGGAGTAATTTAGAGAAGTGCCAATTGCATTGTGCGCGTGGATAAGTGGCAGGCCTTGCAGGGAGGTATTCCAGGTTAAGGTACGGTAAGCCGAGCTCGCACGTTGTCCGCCACCTTGGAATCCTCGGGAAGCGAGCCTGAACCAGCGCGAACCTTCACCATCATTAACGTAAAGGTATGTGATTGTGCACTGTTCTAAATTTTTATTTCTCGTGAATTTGATAGCAGATAAATTTTTCGTCTTTAATGTAAATTCATACAGTCCACTTAATATTATTTCCATTTCGATTTCTCGATTAAACATTGTTCCTTCGGCCGGATTCATTGAAAAGTTACCTATTTTTACATTAAAATATCATATTTGTCGTGTCGTAATATTTTTGTAATAAACTTGTGGGTAAACTTTATTTTTCTCAGTTCGGTTAATGGCTGACAGGAAGTGGCTTTAGTAGTAGAAAATAGTAGAATTTTAGTTGGCAACATTGTAACAGATCATTCCGCTCATCCATTCGGTCGTATCGTAGTCTCGTGCATGTGGCAACAATTCGGATAACTGTCACTGTCACTTGTGTCAACTGTCAAAGTACGCGACAATAACATTGTTTTTGCTTTTCGTTTCGTTTTTTCGTTGTATTTTCGATAAAAACAGTGGTTATTGCGTGAAAAATGGTTTCGGACAGTGACGCAAACAATAGAGATGTGGACATGGATATGGTCGAGCGGAGTTACGCGGTCATGCGGATAGAATTGTTGTATGACTCTGTAAATCTAGAAGGTTATTGTGAAAGTGATTTAAATCCTATAATTAATGATTTTCATCGCGCTCAAAAGGCAATTATGCTTAAAACGAAAGACATGGATGCGGAGTTTTCGGTTACTGTCGATTTCGAACAAAAATTAAAGTCAGTTTTGACCAGGTTACGGAAACTGGTTCCTGCCATAAAAACATGTTATGAAAATGATCATAAACTATTCAAAAGTGAAAACAATTCGGCCAAGTTACCTAAAATTGTTATTAAACCGTTTGACGGTCAATTACATAATTGGTTGTCATTTAAAGAATTGTTTGATTCATTAATTCATAAACGAAACATTTCGAATATTGAAAAGCTCCATTACCTGCTGACATCATGTCAAGGTAAGGCATTAGATTTAATTAAGAACTACCCAATTTCGGACGAAAGTTACATTGACGCTTACAATGCGCTGCATGATTATTATGACAGGAAACGACAGATAGCTTTTGGTTATTATGAAAAAATGTTGCATTGCGATCAGGTCAAATCTAAATCTGCAGTTGAATTAGAAAAATTAAATCGTATATTTAAAGAAACGTTACAAGTATTAGACAGATTTGGTTTACCGGACAAAAACTTTATGCTCTTTCATTTATTATGGGGAAAATTAGATAAGTCAACACGGGAGGCTTTCCTACTTGAGTTCAACTCAAACGAGATCCCTCAATTTGAAAATTTGCAAGAATTTGTCGAGAAACAGATCCGTGCCTTGGAGGTGGCGGACGCTAGGGCTGTGTCAAGTGGTAATAAAAGTAAAAATAAATCTTCACTTCTTGTGCCCTCAGCAACTGTGTTAAATTGTCCAGTATGCGCGGTTGCTGGCCATGAGCTGGGAAAATGTCCCAGTTTTCTAGAATTAAAGCCAACTGATAGATTTTCCAAGGTGAAAGAGAATAAACTGTGTATTGTGTGCCTTAAGCCATCCCATAGTATGAAGCATTGTAAGTCAACTGTTCGCTGTGATAAATGTAGTTATCGTCACAACCCATTACTTCACTTTGAAAAGGTTGATGAAGGTGGTCAAGGTTCAAAGCCTACATCGCAGTTGACAACATTATCGGTGTATACTCATGATACTCAAGTAGTCTTTTCTACTGCCCTTGCTCGTGTTAGGGATTGCACGGGACAGTTGGTGCCCGTTCGGATTCTTTTTGATTGTGCTTCGGCTTGTAACTTCATAACCAAGAGTTGTGCAGACCGCCTTGGGTTATCGATAGCTAAGTGTAACCGATCTGTCAATGGTATTGAAAGCATATCAACAGCCCCACTTGGGTCTGTTGTGTGTGAAGTATTGCCTTCAAAAGGAAACAATAAATTTTCGTTCGAGGCCTTTGTGTTATCAAATATTTGTTTGGATATGCCGCATGTTGAACTGGATACTTCGACGTGGACTCACCTAAAGGATCTGGACCTAGCCGATCCTCAATTTGGTCAGCCAGGACCTATAGATATTTTGATGAATGTGGGTCTGATGGTCTCAGCACTTCAACCTGGATTAGTGAAAGGTGAGGCGGGTCAACCCGCAGGGGTCAACTCTGTCTTTGGTTGGCTGGTGATGGGTGATTGTTATGATTGTCATGCACAATCCTTCACAAGTTGTCGGAAGGATTGTTTTTTCGTGTCGAATGCTTCACAATCAAATTTGTCGTTGTCGTTGGATGATTCTCTAAAAAGGTTCTGGGAGTTGGAAAATATTAGTAGTCCTAGTAAACCTGTTTTGTCGAAAGAGGATCAACTATGTGAAGATACCTTCCTTGCAAAATCTTGTCGCACGAGTGAAGGCCGATTCGAGGTACCCTTGTCGTTTGTCGATCCTACGAATAAGCCCACATTTTCGCATACTCGTGAAATTGCAATGCGAAGACTTTTCTCGTTAGAACGCAAGCTAGCTACGCATGCGGATTTTCGTAAAGCTTATGCTTCATTTATGGAGGAGTATGAGACCAGCGGTCACATGGAGCAAGTAGAGCCACCTCCCTCTAGTGTCGGGAAATTTAATTACATACCACATCATGCTGTTTTGCGGCCAGAATCTGTCACGACACCTCTAAGGGCCGTTTTTGACGGAAGCTGTCGTGACAGCAATGGAATTTCGCTCAATGATACACTCTTGGCAGGGCCTAAGTTGCAAACTAACATTTTTGATGTCCTAACTAGATTTCGGTGGCATAAAATAGTTTTCACGGGTGACATCAAAGCTATGTATCGTCAAATACTCGTGTCGCAAGAGGACGCAGATTATCAGCGGATTCTTTGGCGTCCTTCGACTGATGGCCCAATAAAGGATTATAGGCTGCGGACAGTAACCTACGGTGTAAAATCGGCTCCATATCAAGCTCTGCGAACTATAGCGCAGCTAGCTGAAGATACTGCTGCCTCCTACCCGGAAGGGTCGCGAGTGCTTGGTAGAGACATCTATGTCGACGATGTTGTTACAGGCGCCGACTCCATTGAACAGGCTTTAAAAATTAGATCAGACCTCTCTGAAATTTTGTCGTCGGGTGGGTTTCATTTGAGAAAATGGACCTCCAATCATAAAGAATTTATCGCTGATCTTCCATCCTCTGAATTATACTCGAGTGATTTTAAACATTTCGATGAACTCTCGGATTTATCGCTTAAAATATTAGGATTGTCTTGGCGTCCACAAACAGACTCGTTCCAATTTGAGGTTGCATCACCACGTGATGAAAGATGTACTAAACGTATAATTCTGTCAAACATAGCGCGAGTCTATGACCCGTTAGGATTTTTATGTCCTGTCACGTTCCATGCTAAATATTTAATACAGGTTTTGTGGTCATCTGGGGTTCAATGGGATGACGATGTGCCAGAAGCAATTGCCTCAGAATGGATGAAATTTAAAGATCAACTTTCGTCATTAAAATCAGTTGTCATTCCTCGTCGTATCATTCATTCGTTTTTATCGTTGCAATTGCATGGATTTTGTGATGCCTCGGAGCGTGGTTACGCTGCTGTCGTTTTCTGTCGTATCATCACCACAGAGGGCTCTACATTTGTTGAGTTCTGCTGTGCAAAATCTAAAGTCGCGCCTTTGCGTAAATTATCTATTCCTCGATTGGAACTGCAGGCTGCCGTGTTGCTGGCAGACCTGATGCAGTCCGTCCAAGAGGCATTAAAACCTCTACATGTTTTCCAGGAGATATTCGCATGGTCAGATTCCAGCGTAACTTTGGCTTGGATCCAGTCGTGTCCATCGCGCTGGAAGACTTTCGTTGCTAATCGAGTAAGCCATATCCAAGATATTGTTGCTCCTGATCGCTGGCGTCACGTCAGTACACACCACAACCCCGCTGATGTAGGATCTAGGGGATTACTGCCCGGAGATTTGGTAGAGTGTGATATTTGGTGGAAGGGCCCGTCTTGGCTATGGAAGGAGGAAAAGGATTGGCCTTGCTCGTCCTTGGATACTCCAAACAACGATAGTGTCGTTGAAGAACAACGTATTTGTAGTTTAGTCGTTACAAGCGACCCTACTTTAACTGACGAAGTCCTAAACAGGTTCTCCTCGCTTTTCACTCTAAAGCGTGTGTTAGCTTACTGTTTCCGGTTTTTACGGTCGTCTAAGGACGAGAAGGTCGTCGGGTCTCTACAGTCCTCTGAGACGACTGCAGCTCTCATGTTTTTAGTAAAACATGCGCAGCTCACTTCGTTCAGTATAGAGATCAATCACTTGAGGGAGGGTCGTTTGAACTCATTGCCAAAATGTTTGCGCAAGCTTTCATTATTTATTGACAGTGCGGGTATTGTCAGGGTGGGCGGTCGCTTGGCAAATGCTCCTATCAAATTTTCGATTAAACATCCTATATTATTGCCCCGCTCCCACCGTCTAACAGTTTTAATAATTGACGAATATCATAAAAGATTTTTACATCCAGGTGCCCAAACTTTACAAAATTTGATTACGCAGTCATTTTGGATTTTGTCGCCAAAGCGGGCGATTCAGGCAGTAATTGGAGGTTGCGTGAAATGCTTTCGCGCTAATCCTTCTCCGGCATCTGCGCCGCTTATGGGAAATTTGCCTTCGTATCGTGTCTCGCAAATAAAACCTTTTTCGAGTGTCGCCATCGATTATGGAGGACCTTTCGATATCGCCTTCGGGCGTGGCCGCGGTGCAAGTAACATCGTTTCGGATCAGGGTCGAAATTTTGTCGGAGCAAGTAACTACCTTGGTTCACTCATGAAAAGTGCCGCTGATGCACAAGAAATTAAATTTTCATTCAACCCACCAGGTAGTCCGCATTTCAACGGTCTTGCTGAAGCTGGGATTCGCTCAGTCAAAACTCACCTCGCTAGAGTTGTCGGTAATCAGAGATTGACCTTTGAGGAATTTTATACAATTCTGACACAGGTTGAATCTTTGCTGAATTCTCGGCCATTGACACCTCTTAGCTCGGATCCGAGTGATCTCTCGGCCCTAACCCCAGGTCATTTTTTGACCCTGGAACCCTTGTCGATTGTTCCCGAGGAAAATTTTGTTGACCAAAAAATAAGTGTTTGCCATCGTTGGAAAATGATACAAAAAATGCATCAAGATTTCTGGCGTAGATGGCACGCTGAGTACGTCCATACTTTGCAACAAAGAACGAAGTGGAATAAGGTAACCACTAATATTGTCGTCGGTTCCTTGGTTCTTTTGATCAATGAACAGACAAGTCCTCTAAAATGGCCTCTTGGGCGCATCGTTGCTCTACACCCTGGAGTTGACGGAGTGTGTAGAGTGGTCACAGTCCAGACAGCCACTGGTCAGTACAGGAGACCAGTCGTAAAGCTGTGTCCTTTACCACTTTCAAATTAATCTTACATGTACTTGTATTACCACTTAGCATAGTATTTTAGCATTAAGCTTTCTGTCGCATTCCAACGTTATTGATAGTGTAAATATTCCATATTTAGGTGAGCGGGATGTTCAACTTTCGTATGAATATCGGTTTTGGGGACATCTCTATTAGCTTTTGACATCCGGTAGGGTTAGCCACTACACTAACCATTTCCGGCAGCCATTAACTTTCTAATTGGACGACTGAACGTACGTTGCTCCAAGTTAAAATTGTGAAAAAACTATTGTAAAGCCAACTTTCGGTCAGATTCTGTATTTTCGGAGTAATTTAGAGAAGTGCCAATTGCATTGTGCGCGTGGATAAGTGGCAGGCCTTGCAGGGAGGTATTCCAGGTTAAGGTACGGTAAGCCGAGCTCGCACGTTGTCCGCCACCTTGGAATCCTCGGGAAGCGAGCCTGAACCAGCGCGAACCTTCACCATCATTAACGTAAAGGTATGTGATTGTGCACTGTTCTAAATTTTTATTTCTCGTGAATTTGATAGCAGATAAATTTTTCGTCTTTAATGTAAATTCATACAGTCCACTTAATATTATTTCCATTTCGATTTCTCGATTAAACAGACATTTATGTTGCGGACTCCTTTTCAAGACTCTTTACCTATGTTCAAATAATTTGACGTTGTCATGGCAGTATGTAAATAAACATGTCATGTCAATGAAAAAGTGTGATCTTATTTGAGAATAATATATAATAAATAAATAGAATACCTCCGCTAAACGCATGTATCGTGTTACCGGGCGACGGTAACATAGTGAGGTGAGTTTTCACTTCTATCGGCATTCCCGGAGTGCAACCGTTGTTGCTTGTTTATTACGAATTTTGTATTGTATTTATTTTTATTATTCCACAAAACAGAGTACTGGGTGCAATTGTTTGACTCTATTTTTTGGATATTTTTTGTTTCACTCGCTTAACCTCACCGGCTATAGTCGTAATATAATAATATAAAAAAAATCACTTATGTAAATATAGTTTGGCAAGCCATTACCGTCAGTACAAAAAGGCGGCTAGTTTAAAAATGTAGGTGCAAAGGGTTGTCCTCCGATAGAAAATTAAATTTGAGCATAATATACCGTTACACCAATTAACAGGTATATCATTAATTATCTCATTTCCATCCCCCTTTTTTACCCTCTTTAGGGATGACTTCAGACAAAAACTATCTTATGTCTCTCCCTGTCACACCACACCTACGAACGAATTTACAAGTGCGACCTGTGCGACAGCGACAGACAGGCAACACGTCGAACGTGGTTCGCGGTAGGCCCTCAGTTTTAATACGTTTAGAGTCTGTTCGGAAAGAGAAGAGTCGTGGAATGTATATTGGGCCCCATACCCCATACATTCCACGACTCTTCTCTTTCCGCACAGACTCTACAGTAAACGTCAAATTAAAAATGGGGGAAAACATTGAATTTGACTGGCAACACTACACTAATGACGCAAACGTTTTGATTTGACAGATCCACTTCGGCTGTCGTTTGCGTTGCGTCTTGCGTGGTCCGTGCTTATGCCTACTCGTGCGCAACAAAATATTGCAAAAAAACATATGAATTCCAGGAAAACCCGCGATTAACGGTTGTGATTTGTGAAAAAACTGGATTAAAAACATTGGAGTGCAGTGAGCGTGTTGTTTTGGACAGACCTTTGTCTATACGCAGGTAAGTGCAAAAAAAAAAGTAGTTCTCTGTGGTGTTTTCGAAAGTTGAATTTGCAAATTTAATTCGCTATCCGCGCGTCACACGTTTCGTACCTAGTTCTCAAGTCTCATAACATTACTTTTATGTGTTTGATGCTATCAGTATCTTGTTTTTTGCTGGTTACTTTGTCTTGTCTGAATAAATATTTGTTAGGTCATAATTGTTATGATAATTGTGACTAGGTGCCTACGTTCAGGTTGTGGTTTAGGTAAATTAAGGATTACTTGTATATTTGTCAATGACCTGACTAAATAAATTACTTGAAACTTTCATGTTAGGCTTGTATTTTCTGTTCTGCGGTTTTCTCTTAATAGTACATACTGGGTCTACTTTATATTAAAACCTGTTTAGGTTCTCGCTGCGCTTAAAATACTTAAATAGCCTTCAGGAATTACCTGCTATCTGGAACTTGTTTACTGTAATTGTAGGCAGTTATCAGTATTGCTTAAATGGTTTAGAATGTAGAGGGTGCATAATTATAGTATGAGAATCACAGGATTTCACATAATGGGGTTGGCAACTGTCAAAGGTTTGCATAGATGACGCCATCATAGCTTGCCCCTTTTTCTATGAGATTTGGCTTAAATGGCTGGCATCCAAAGCAATAAAAAAAAAACAAAAATTTGACACAATTCTAGGGATTGACAGGGCAAGCTATGATGGCATCTGCTAAATACTTCAACCGGCCAACCCCATTGGTTAATGGCTCCTCTACACCATGGGCCAACGCCGGCCACTCCAAGGGACGCATTTATGCGTTAGAGGGAGCGAGTGATATTGCTGTCTCATTCTACCGCATGGCTGCGTCCCTTGGAGTGGCCGGTGCTGGCCCATCGTGTAGAGGAGCCATAAGACAGGGATCAGCAAACTTTTGAGAAGAAAAGCGAATGGCAATTGTTATAAATTATTGAATTTAAACAAACGCAGATAACAGAGAGGCCTTCCACAAAACACATTGTTTGTTTGTCTATTCGCCTCTATCACTTAAATATGCAAGAGCGCTAGAGAAGCAGATAACGCCTGCCTAAGCTGCCGGCCGCCTTCCCTGCGGTCCCAAAATCTGGCCCCGCTCAAACAGTATCACCAGGCTAGGGGTCGCGGGGTTGGATAACGGCCAGTGGTGACAAAGCTGGCCTACACCAGTCACACAGCCGTCCTCAAAATGACGAGCGAAATGACCGCCCCACAAGGTGGGGCACGATCCGACGCAGCCTCAGCAGCCGGAAGGCGGAAGAGGCCACTCACACCCTTCAAAAGGGGTGTCGAAAGAAATCCACTACGAAGCAGATAACAAGATTTTAATGCCGAAACCAAATCTTGGTCAGCCACTAGTTTATCATACCTTATTTAAATTTTTGCCTCAATTGAATATCAGCCTCAGTCTCAACCTAAACTTACCACACCAGTTGTTTATAAGGTTAATTTTTATATAGATCTGTATGGAAATAGTGCCTTATTTTTACAATGGAAAATAAGGATCATTATGATTTAAAAGGCATTTTTTTGGTGATTATGTTATCAACAGTTAGGTCAATGTGGTTGTATATTAATATAGTTATTTATAGAGCAGTAACTGCTTTAGAGCTGTGATAAATGGTAGGTTTTTAGGGTTCCGTACCCAAAGGGTAAAAACGGGACCCTATTACTAAGACTCCGCTGTCCGTCCGTCCGTCCGTCTGTCACCAGGCTATATCTCACGAACCGTGATAGCTAGACAGTTGAAATTTTCACAGATGATGCATTTCTGTTGCCGCTATAACAACAAATACTAAAAACAGAATAAAATAAAGATTTAAGTGGGGCTCCCATACAACAAACGTGATTTTTGACAGAAGTTAAGCAACGTCGGGCGGGGTCAGTACTTGGATGGGTGACCGTTTTTTTGCTTGTTTGCTCTATTTTTTGTTGATGGTGCGGAACCCTCCGTGCGCGAGTTCGACTCGCACTTGGCCGGTTTTTATTTATTTATTAAAATGTGAGATTTCACACTAAAATTTAAATAAAATGTTAGTCATTTTGAATAGGTGCATAAGTCAAGTCATATACGGTCAATCACGTGGGCAATGCACGGTCAATAATTAGTATAATAATTACTTGTCACTTTACTAGCGACCTGCCCCGGCTTTGCACGGGTTACATTGCACAAAACCTTAACAAATGATACACCTAAACCTTCCTCAAGAATCACTCTATGGACAGATGAAAACCGCATGAAAATCCGTTCAGTAGTTTTTCGAGTTTATCGCGAACGTACAGACAGACGCGGCGGGGGACATATAGTTTGTCAAAGCCTTTGACTCAAAGGACTGTCTCATTTCAAATTCAAACCACAGACTATTCAAAGATAGACGGCTCTAATCATACTATCTTTGTCTTACACTAGTACTAGCACCCAAAAGAAAATGAGTATAGTTTTTTTTGTTCTTATTTACTGACAAATTGGTTTGACCAACTATATATATGTCGTAGTCAGATCGTATAATCCGCCGTATTACATTACGGCTAGCCGTTTTACAAAACAGGGGCGTTTTGAAATGCGGCGGTTCAACTTATTATTATGTCGATTAATTATTATGTCTTCCTATTGGTAAGTATTACTGCTGTGTGGAGATCCCAAGACGTGCCAATTTTAAAGGATAATCTCACAAAGCTTAACGCAGATGGCGTTCTATCGTTTAGTTTTCTTGATTAAGCACTTTCAAAAACAAATATGTCACTTAATTGAGTCTCACGGTGACAGAAAACCGTTTTTGCGTATTAAATGGTGGCTGCCTCATAACTTACCTTTAAGTTCCTAGTGTGAATTAGTGTTTTTTTCTCCTTAATTTATATGAAAGTCCTGTTATAAGTTAATTTAAAATCTGTCAAAATCGTGAAAGTTTATATACAACACTTTAATAACTGGCCTTTTTAACACCCTTCTGTCGGATGGCCTCGAAATGGCTCGGTTATCTATATATAGCACAATATGTTGTTTTGTAACCTGAATTCGTTTCGCATCTGTATGACCTTGCTTCTGTACCTACGTGTACACTTTAGTCGCATACCTATCTACTGTTAACTTGCTCAACATAACATAGCCATATCATAGATACCAAACATAGCTTGCTTTGAAGAAAAAAACGGACAAGCGCGACTCGGACTCGCCCACCGAGGGTTGCGTACTTTTTAGTGTTTGTTGTTATTGCGGCAATAGAAATACATCATCTGTGAAAATTTCAACTGTCTATCACGGTTCATGAGATACAGCCTGGTGACAGACAGACGGACAGACAGACAGAGGAGTCTTAGTAATAGGGTCCCGTTTTTACCCTTTGGGTACGGAACCCTAAAAACAGATAGGTAGTAGATCGCGGCAACTTATACGCGGGAAATCGTATTAAAAGTGATCTTTTTAATTGGCTTTTAACGAATACGGTTACATAAGTTGCTATACCAGATACCAGGCGTGGTTCACTCCGCGATTTCGTCGCTTTGCTACAGGTAGCTAAAAGTACATCCGTTCGGCCCCAATTTTGGGGAAAGCCATAAGCCGCGCGTGGCGCTGTCGCCACCTAGCGGCCATATCTGTGCTGATCGTAACAGACGCGTTTTGTTAGAGAGTGAGTCTTCTGTACTTAGTACTATTATTTTCACCTCAGCAGCTCGAACAAGGGTACTTTGCTACTTAAAAACAGTGAGCAAAATCGCATTTTGCTCACTGAGTGAGACAAGATGAGCAAAATGCGATTTTGCTCACTCAGTGAGCAAAATTCGATTTTGCTCACTGTTTTTAAGTAGCAAAGTACCCTTGTTCGAGATGCTGGGGTGAAAATTTAATTGTTGGTATATCTTAAGAAAACATGAGTGAATAGAGGTAAGTGATGAAGAAGGAATACATTTTTCGGGTTCTCTAATATGTTCTCACTGCTGAGGTGAAAAGTTTTGTGAACTACACGAGATCAAAGTTATTTACATCTCGTGCGCTTTTGAGTCCCTTACTACGCTCAAGATTCTAAATTAGATTCACTCGCTACGCTCGTGAATCTATTATAGAATCTTTCGCTTGCACGGGACTCAAAATAAGCACTCGAAGAAATATCAAACTTTGATCTCTTGTTGTACAAATAACTATTATTCTGTGGCTATACTAGTTCTACTCCACATTCCCGAGCGTTCCCGGAATCTCCCGAGCCCGTCCGACGGGCATGACGTCACTATAATGACGTCACGTACCAGCCGGTGCATGGTACCTACTAGAATCGGATCTGGGATTTTTGAATTTCGAACGCTCGATTCGGAGTTTTAGAGAAGGATTTTTGAATTTAGAGCGCTCGATCTCGTGTGCCTCCCTTAAATACTTACTACTAGGCATTTAAATTCTACTAAGTATCTATCTATCTAATAACTTTAAACGAGCAATTCTTGTTTATTTATTTATTTATTTATTTAAATAAATAAATAAAATAAATAAATATTATAGGACATTATTACACAAATTGACTAAGCCCCACGGTAAGCTCAAGAAAGCTTGTGTTGTGGGTACTCAGACAACGATATATATAATATACAAATACTTAAATACATAGAAAACAACCATGACTCGGGAACAAATATCTGTGCTCATCACACAAATAAATGCCCTTACTGGGATTCGAACCCAGGACCGCGGCTTCACAGGCAGGGTCACTACCCACTAGGCCAGACCGGTCGTCGATTTATATATATATATTTCGGGGATCTCGGAAACGGCTCTAACGATTTCGATGAATTTGGTATATAGGCGTTTTCGGGGGCGAAAAATCGATCTAGCTAGGTCTTATCTCTGGGAAAACGCGCATTTCCGAGTTATTATATGTTTTCCGAGCGAAGCTCGGTCACCCAGATATTGTACTTAAAGTGTCATTCAATAGAACTTGCTAACTATGTAAACAAAAGTTACTAGTAAATTGACATTCAGTATCAATTTTAGTATGGCGGTAGACACTTTAGGCTAGAACAGAACTGATAATAATTAAACTTACTAAAAAAATCATACATAGCTGTCATTGATATACAGTGTGTCAAAAGGTTTCAAATAATGTTAATATCCTGAGAGGAAAATGGGGACCTCGTTTGTACGGCAAGGCGGTTTCGGAGCGATCGTCCACTTTCGTATTATAGCCGGTGAAACAACTTTGTCAGTAGAAAATTCAAATTTTCTATGGGACGAATACCCTACTCGCCTAAATTTTTTAAATTTGTCGCTTTTTGCTACTGACGGAAATGGTTTGACAGACTTTCCTGAACTGCGACGTAAACAATAAACTAGACAGTTTGTTATTGCTGACACCATGATATCATATCCGTTGTTATATTAATGGTACATGATTACCGATAAATTGATAACGGTGCTTGCCGGCTATCAGCAGGCGTGTCTCACTCCGCGATTTCGTCGCCTTGCTACAGGTAGCTAAAAGTACATCCGTTCGGCCCCAATTTTGGGGAAAGCCATAAGCCGCGCGTGGCGCTGTCGCCACCTAGCGGCCATAACTGTGCTGATCGTAACAGACGCGTTTTGTTAGATAGTGAGTCTTCTGTACTTAGTACTATTATTTATTCTGTGCTATCAGTGATGTCATCTCGTCAGACGATGTTAATTATTGATAATTGTTATTGTGATAACGCCTACTAACCAATTAAGGATGACTCACGCTAGACCGGGCAGTGCCCGGGCGAGGCGTCCGACAGTCCTTTTTGTAGGAAATTGTATGTTAATTATTAATGTTATAAAACATTGTTTGCTATTAGCTATCGTTTACGAGTTATTTACGAAATACTAAAAAAGGGGACCTTTGAATTAATATTCTCCCTTTTAATATTGATCCTAGCGAAAAAACGTAGCATTTATTTTATAAGGAATCTCAAATAGATTTTTTATGTAAAAGATGTTTTTTTTGCTGTGGGCTACCGTTTACGAGTTATTTACGAAAAACTAAAAAAAAAAAACGACCTTAGAACAAATTATACGTGACTTTCCCACCTTAATATATTTTAAAATATTGATCCTAGCGAAAAAGTGTACTGAATGTTTTTTGTAGAAAATTTTATGTAGATTACTTATGTGATAGAAAGTTTTTTACTACGGGCCACCGTTTAAGAGTTATTTACGAAAAACTATAAAAAGGGTCCTTAATCTCTGGGAAAACGCTCATTTTTGAGTTTTTATATGTTTACCGAGCAAAGCTCGGACTCCCAGATATTTCCCTATTGAGACACAACTACGTATCAGTAAGACTTTGGCATTGAATATTTTACAGAATTACATACATTAGAATTGCAAAAACGAGGCCTATTGGGAGCTATGTAGATGTATGAGGTGGCATTGCAAGCTAGGAGAGTTCAATACAGTAATATGAATACTATTGTCAGATTGCGAGAAAAAACTAAAACCTCAAGGTCTATTTTGATTGGTTGACTTTTAAAATGTAACAAAACATAAGTAACACGCTATAGAGGTGCATCCACAATGAAACACGTAAACAAGGTAACTTACCTATAGTTCTTTTTTTTTAGCATTAGAAATAAGGTAAAGAATCTCGATGTGTCTTTTAATTGAAAAACACATTTTAAAAATAAGTTACGGCAAATATGTAACAATTATTAATCTAATACGATCATTTATATTCTTCTGCTTTCATAAGTAATAGTTTTTGATTTTTAAAAAGCGTTTTAAATTAAAAGACATGTCAAGATCGCTTACCTTCTTTTAAGTTCTTTCTAATGCTAAAAAAAACGAACTATAGTTACTTACTGTTGCACAGTGTTCCTCCGCAAAATGTAAACTGCGGTGTGGGTGCACCTTATCTAAACTTCAGCAGTAGTCGAGATCATTTTCGGTTGTTTAGAACTAATGGGTACAGTCATCTGCATTAATATGTTACACAACGTAGGCCGCAAAAATATCTGACAAGAACTTATTTGTAGAGTCATAAGAGCGTGTCACATATTTTTGCGGCCTTCAAAGAGTAACATATTATTGCAGGTGAATACACAGAAACAGAATACACCTTAAATTCTAGGTACAGTCACAAACATATCTGACACAATCTTATTTGCCATAAGAGCGTGTTACATATTTTTGCGGCTTTCGTTGTGTGACATATTATTGCAGCGGGCTCAGCACGGTTTAGTTTTTATCGACTATCACTATGCCCGTCACTTTCGCACTTACATACTTGTTAGAACGTGACAGGCGAGGTGACAAACGATAAAAATGCGACCGTGCAACTAGGGCAGGTGACTGTACGAAAAGATTTACCGTCGCGCGGGTATCTACCTTTTATCACAACTACTCAGATTGTCGTCAGGTCCAATCTATTTATATCACTACCTGTTTTAAGGTTTCATCACACAGGCGCGTTTTCCGGGCGGGGCGTGAACGGCGCGTGACCGTTTTATATGTAAAATCGGCGCGCCCCGCTCACGCCTCGCCCGGAAAAAGCGCCTGTGTGACGAAGCCTTTATACTGGCATGATAGGAAACGTTATCCAACTGATCCAACTTTGTTTGGAGCCTGCCCTTGAAAATGTAGTCTTGTAAGTATGTAAAACTTACACTTGCTATTAGGATCGTGTGACTTCTAAAGTAGTGTTGATTTGTTTTGAATATTAGCATGTAGCTCATCTGTTCGTTAAAATGATCTGTTTATACACATTATTGGCATGTCTAGGCCATAGTTCAGCGTGATAACGATTAATACTAGTCATTATCGAGAGGGGTTTTCCAAGTATCGCTTACGTAAACGCAAACTATATTGCAATGTCTGGCGGTCTAGCATAAGTTGCGTTCTCACGCGCGAGTCCATACTTGAAGTCGCGCTTGATGTATGGAGTCGCGCGCGAGAACGCAACTCATGCTAGACCGTCTGGCGTCGTACATATTTGTATGTAGAGGCATTCCGTCTTAAATAAATAAATAAATAATAAATAAATATTATAGGACATTATTACACAAATTGACTAAGCCCCACAGTAAGCTCAAGAAAGCTTGTGTTGTGGGTACTCAGACAACGATATATATAATATACAAATACTTAAATACATAGAAAACAACCATGACTCAGGAACAAATATCTGTACACATCACACAAATAAATGCCCTTACTGGGATTCGAACCCAGGACCGCGGCTTCACAGGCAGGGTCACTACCCACTAGGCCAGACCGGTCGTCGAGGTCGTCTTGGCTGGTAATACACATAAATACACATTTTTGAATAATAAAGAGAGCCTGTACGTGCTGGTGTAGTGAATGTTTACTTGTCTGGGTCGCCCTTAGCGGTCGTCGCTCGGCCGATCGATATGTTTACGCGACCTTCACTCGATCGCTTTTATCATTTATCGTCCGCCATGCCATGTCACGTTTTACCGCCATGATAAAGAAGAGTTATCCTGCTAAAGTCCACGGTCTTAGCGATAGGACTGCTTCAATGTAAACTATATTTAATGGGCACAGAGTTTTATTTCTTTTGTATCGTTAGGTTTCAAAAGATAACTTCCATATTTCCTACACTACCTATTCATTTCAAATTAAACCGATATTTTTTCTGGAAACAGGCCTTAGTTAAAGTAAGAAGAGTGTCATTACAATATTTCCCTATTAACCAGGTTTAAGGGATGGCTTTCATAGGTTTATATACTGAACTAGCGACCCGCCCCGGCTTCGCACGGGTTAACAAATTATACATAAACCTTCCTCTTGAATCACTATTAAAAAAAACCGCATCAAAATCCGTTGCGTAGTTTTAAAGATCTAAGAATACATACATAGGGACACACAGACAGCGGGAAGCGACTTTGTTTTATACTAGGTATGTAGTGATGATAATATAATAAGAAAAAAAATACCGAGAAATGTTCACCGGAGCTTTGCAATTTTTGAAAATTCTCTATGGCACATTGCTATAAATATGGAGTAGGTATGAAATTGTTTCTTATTAGAGATCATATCTGATGTGAGAAAAGTTATCATTTCCTGTTATATTTCTGCAACAGTAATCCGGCTGATACGATTGTTAGATAGCTGTAATCTCTTATCTGTGTTCACTAGCGGGAAAATAAACAATAGAAAATAATACTTAAATGATGATACAGCTCTACCACCTATCTTAAGGTTGATGGTATAGTCGCTATCAGGTATATTGAACTCATATTGAAGCGGCGGCCGAGGTGCTCAAAAATATCTGGACAAGCACTCTCAGCGCCTTGACAATAGAGGCGTGTTCAGATCAGATCTGATGGTGACTACAAGAAAAAGTAATGCACAATGTAATGCCGTCTAGAGAGTGTTGACCGAGTGAGCGAAGCTGGACTATGACAATTTGTCGAGTGAGATTGTTACCTATACATATGTGACGTTGTCTATGAAAAGGGACCTTATTGTCGATGGCGGTTGCGCCATTATTAACGATGCTCCGATATAAATAAAATGCCGCGCGACGCTGTGCGGCGTAAGCGCCATCGACAATAAGGTCCCTCGATATTAAACTTTCGTGAGACATATTTTAAACTGTTGAGACGACAGCGGTTTCACTCTTGAAACATGTCGCCAATAGCGACTAAAAATTCAAGTGAGTGAAACCGTTGTAGTCGAAACAGTTTAATAAGGTCCCTTTTCATAGATAATGCCCCATATATACATACAGTTTACATATTCGTTAAATCGCAATAAACATGCCATCGCCCGAGCTTGGCAGCTTGCCGGTTGCTTTTGTTTACTAACAACGGCTGACACTCACACCGATCGCTATTTACTATTTAGACTTGTAATGGATCACTCACACTAGAACAATCCGTTAAACCGCAGTTTAACATGATCTTTGACCTTTTTTGGAAGCGTATTTACAAGTGTTGCCTGCACATTTTTGTTTCATACATTTCCAAAACATTTTAACATTTTTAACGCAAAACGTTTACCTAATTCATATTTCCGAAAATTTCATTGAGTGAATTATCATTTCGCGTAGGTTAGGTAATGTGGAGATTGTGTGGAACGCTATTATGCCATTTGATGTTTTTCCCAAATAAATTATGGAAACCGGAACGATGTGACACGGGAAATTGTTATAGAGACTCCATTCCATGTGCTACGCCAAGTATGCAGCTTATAGGAATATGTATGCATTCTTACTGCCAAGTTTGAGCAAAGTCCGCGGGGTTAGAGTGTACATACGCGACGGTGTGACAGACACCCATTCAGATTTATTAGCATAGTGGGTAGCGATGCGCTGATGTGATACCGGGAAATTCTTGAAATAGACCGATTCCCACGAATTTCAGGTTAATTGTTACAGCATTTGTTGAAATTTACATTTTATTTTAAGTAATATCTATTATCTTTGGAATTTTGAACAATGAATTTATAACGACTAGGATTCATTATAGTACTTGTATCTTAGGCATATTTTCTTTGTTCCAGAATGATATTAAGCTAGAATCAAGATGGGCACAGCTACAATGTTAAACACAACTCCAATGGAGAAAGAGAAGAAACCGAACTTGTTCAAACTCGTCCGGACACTCTTCCAAAAGAAAACGCAAAAACATGAAGAGAGACAGGAAGAGAAAAGAGAACCAAAACCACAAACCACGCTCAAGGTCACTCCAGTCGCAACTCTGCTAGAAGAGTTCCAGAAAATATCTATAAAAGAAAAAGAAGACAAATATAAAGAAGATAAAAACGAATTAAACAAATTTTCATACAGAGAGAGGAAAGATAGCGAAGATGACAAAGAATTCGAAAGCATCGAACCGCGTAACGACAGATTCGATTCACATTCCTCACAAGACAGTGGCTATTCTGAACATGACGAACAAAATGCAAAAGAAAACGACCAAGATGAAAAAGAAACGGATGAAAAAGATGAAGATGTGGTTAAGAAAATGGAAGAGTTGAAGATTGGGAAGAAGAAGATGCAGACGGTTTTCTTGCCGCGGGCGCCGATAAAGACGAACAGGGAGGTGCCCGTCATGCATCCGTATAGCAGGGACGTGGAGAAATACAAAGAGGTATGTTGAAATGATTTAAATTCTCCGAACCAAGCTGCCCTGCCCATAAACGTCAAATTTCAATGAATATAACACGTTTATGGTGGCACTCGTGCTCTTGCATGTTGTTAAGAATGTGATTTAAATAATGTTGGTACAAAGTTTAACTAACAATAAGATAACATCATCAGTATCAATGTTTTTGTAACCCACTGGTTTTACCCGCGACCTCTGCGGCCAGTTCAGTCTCAAAATTATTGGTTGGTTTCATACCCATTAGTGAATAGTATATTCAGTGGCATCTATACATGTGTTCTTCTTCGGTAAAATTTACTAACTGAATTTATTAGTATATTCAGTGGCATCTAAACATGTGTTCTTCTTCGGTAAAATTTACTAACTGATTTTATTTTATTTATAAGGCACACTATTTCGGCTTGATTTGTCTTCCCTATTAATAGCTTAAGTAATTTCTTTAAGTCTTCTACAAAACTATGTCAGGATACTCAGGATAGGTCTCCTTCGAAACAGACTCCCTCTAAATGTTTGAAAATGTACTTTTATAAAATCTGTACTTGCTTTAGCGTGACTAGGGCATGCAGTACCGGTCCCGGTACCAAGAATTTTATTTCCCGGTTCTGAACATGGCCGGAACCGGGATTCCCGGTTCTTCCCGGTTCTCAAGGCATCTTATGATTCTTTTTAAGAAATTGTTTGTGTTGGCGTACAATCTTTATGAATTACTTATTTTCATATCAATAATTTCATAACTATTAATAAACGACTTATTTTATATAAAAAAGCACTTTTAGCGTTCCCACCTATTTTACAAAATTAACCGGCACACTTTGCCTGCGCCTATGCTTAAAGGTGTACGAGCAACACGGCCGTAGTCGATGCACTCAGCACTATGACGGCACGGGATTGACGGGATACAGGAGTTACAAATTCAACCCGATAACGGAATATTTTCATATAAAACCAAACCTAGAAGAAGAATATTCGAATATAATAGATAAATAATATCCAACTTGTGATTTTTAAATTAAATTAAATTAAATTTATTTAAGACCAACAAAGGATCAATTTCGTTAGTGACACATTTAATCTTACAACTAGGTACACACACACAAACTTATTAACTAACTACATTAATCATTATATTTACATATTTATTTATGCACATATGGAGTGCACCACAGTGGTTCAGGTAGGCCCCATCAAACCTGCCTGCATTTATTTAAAAGTTGTTTAAAGATTATGGCTTAAGTCACCCGGGTCAAAATGTATAGATAGACACCTAATTTATCTAAATAGGTGTAATTTAGTAGCTTTAAGGCTCCATTGGGACATATGACACAAACATACATAGATTGCTAATATCATTAGTCCTTTATGTAACCGGCATACGAGTACTGAACGATGTTTCTGATAAAAACAAAGTTGAAATAGAAAACTTGGTGAATTTTTACAAATTACCACTTTACTAGGTTAGTTTGTCGGGTTATTTTTGGGTTCCCCGTTTCATAGCACCATTATTAAGATGTTATTTAATGTCCGGAGCTAAAGTACTAAGACAACTACTATTGAAATGGGAATAAATACGCATACTGATGAGAACCGGGAAGTACCGGTACTGGGTCTTCAGTACCGGTTCTTTCGACACTATAAAATTCCCGGGAATTCCCGGGAATGTGAGAACCGGGAATTCCCGGGAGCATGCCCTAAGCGTAACTATCATTCTTGGACCCAACAGGACCATTTCCAATTCTAATTAAAATATTTTTTGCAGGTGGTCAACACAAACTCATTCTCCGGCGGGCAAGTGTTCGTCAAACCCAACACGGACCTCGCGGAGATCTCCCGCGCCATCTCCACTATCGAAACCAACGTCCAGAATTTCCCCATCAACAACGACCAGCAGGACTTCCTTCTAGAAACCGGCTTGGACTTCGTTACTCAAGAAATAAGCCCGAGAAAAGAGTCCGAACTGCCTGAGGAAATCCACTTCTGCATAGACGAGCTAAACATGCTTAACGACACGCTAGCGTTCAGAGAGTACACAGATATCTCTAACACCATTCTCAATTTCGATTTAGAGAACTATCAGATCACAAATCAGGAGCCCCAAGCTCATACTTTCCCCACTCCGCCTTATTCAGAGAACGCTTTAAGCCCCCTATCTCTAAACTTAGGCTCACCTCCGCTAACATCTCCAGCATATTCCTCATCGCCTGGCAGATCGCCGAACTACAGCGATTTGGAGAGATACCAGGAGATTTCTGAAGCGTATCAGGAGCTCCCAAACTTTGAGGGTTTAGAAAAGCCTGTTTTAGAGAAGAAGAAATCCAATCCGACATCAATAATGTCGATGAAGCAGTATAAAGATCTTCAGAAGGAGTTGTCGGCTGGGTTCTCCAAGTTTGAGTGCTGTTTGATGAGCCGGAAGGCGTGCAAGGAGATTTTTGAGGAACACGCGAAGAAGTTGAAGATTGAGGAGAGGAGGGGGTTGTGTGTGAAGTTAGCGCGCTTGGACACACAGACGGCGTATGGGTGAGTACATTTTTATTACACGCTTTTACCCGTGGTATGTCACTCATTTTTAGGACGCGCTCGGCTCACGGCTGCTCGGAACAATAATTAAAGCACAGCTTAACGAGCGATTAAAGGGGCCCACAGATTACCAGTTCTCCGGACGATATCAGCCTGTCAGTTAAACGCAAAAGGTGACAGTTCCGATTGTTCCGAACAACTGACAGGCTGATATCGTCCGGCGAACTGTGTCCCTTAACCTTTTAACCGCCAGCAATTTTTGATCGAGCGTGCTCGTGTCGCCACCGACAGTAATTGTACCACGCAGAGTAAGGTTGGCATAGTTACGGGAGTGATAAATGTGCTGTAAAAACCAAATCAGATCTTTGTCTTATTTATCAGACTGTGGCGAAATGAGCTGGATATGTAATGTCTTATATATCAGACTCTGGCGGTTAAAGGGTTAAATAAGAGAAAATGACTTTTGGCTATCGAAGACCATATCGTAAGACCTATCGTGATAGGTCCTCTGTATGTATTGTTAGGGCGAAATGAATTGTAAAATGCATAATGTTTGTGTAATCCTATCGTAACATTCACAAAACGAAAACGCGAAGCCTGATACCTACTTGTCAACCGAAAAAAACGTACATAAAACTACTAATTACAATATACTTGCACAAATGTACCACAGACCAAGCTCTGCACCGATTTGGCAAACAAGTGGGGAAGTGTCACCATAAACATGACATCTGTACACTCGGAAACTGCAAAGTTAGTGCAGAGAAACGGGTTCTAAACTAAACAAGATTTCAACGTACAAGTAGATACATATAATAATGTATATTATCCTTACCTTTGCAGTAAATGTTATTTTTATCCCCGACGTGGGTCGCGATGACGCAATGCGCAGTTTTCCTCACTATGATAATGCGACCTCTCGATTGAAGGAATATAAATGCGAAGTGGTTCATAAAATCGGTGAGCGATTTCATAAATGTATTGAATTGAAGCTTTGCATACTTAGAAGTGCAAGATTTTATTCGTAAAGCCGAAGATGTGGCAATTTTTCATCGGGTAGGTACAGTCAGCAGCAGAAGTTGCCAAGCGGGCTAGGTGTTCAAAATTACCTTGACGCGCTCTTATACTCTTAACAATAAAGTCGCGTAAAGATCACTTTGAACACCTCGCGCGCTTAGTAACTATTGCTGCTGACAGTACCAGTTTGTTAAGTACTAGCTTTTGCCCGTATCTTCGTCAGACGATTCTAACAAATACAATCAGGTTGCGTTTTTTATGAAAGATCCTGTGGCCACCATTATATTGTCAATTTGTCACCCATGACCCAAGTTGACCCAACTGACATATCGCGACCGTAATTGGGTTAAACTTATTGAAACTTTTGCTTATTACTAATTTTACTTAGGTTTTGAATCTCCCCTAGTTTCCTTATTTACATGCGCGCCCCTTTAAAATGCACCCAAACAATCTACTTTGAAAAAAAAACTTGTATCTTGTTCTGTCAATCAACAGAAAAATGTGGTATCTATGTATGGGATGCATACAGAGTTACTGCCTTTCAACTTTAAGTAGCAGCGTGAGATACGAGATTTTTTCAAAGTATAGTGCCGATATGTAGGTATATGAAGTTTCAATTTGCAATATTTGACCTGAATAGATACATAGTTAGACCAAGACAAGCCTGCAACGATTTTGATAGCACACGCAGTGCGAGTGTTATTTATACGTCATAATTTCATAGAAGTTTGACGTTTAAAATAACGCTTGCACTGCGTGTGCTATCAAAATCATTGCAGACTTGTCTTGGTCTGACTCTACAAACATTGCAAGTTAAATAAAAGCTTGTAAAATGTTTAAAACTGTAAGCCGACTCGTTTCGTGCAAAACGTCCTACTTTTTAAAAGTCTGGGAGGACAAAAACAAATCGATTGACATAATATCATTCATTCTTCATGAAAATTTGGAAGTCTAATTTTTTCCTTGAATGAAACTTACCTACTCTTACCGATTATTCGTTTTGTTAGCTCAAAATACATTTCAAAACTGTTAGCCCCATTTTCGAGAACTATTTATTATTATCTTAGTTATTTTAGGAGGTATGATTCATTCAGTATGATGCCTTTATAATAAATCTATTTAATAAAATAATGAAGGCAGCGGTGGTGGCCGAGTGGATCTGACGACCGACTTTCAATCCGGAGGTCGCGGGTTCAAATCTTGACTCGTACCAATGAGTCCGAACTTATGTACGGAATATTTGACATTTACCACTAGCTTTTCGGTGAAGGAAAATATCAAATTCGAAGGTGTATGTGAAGTCCCCAACCCGCATCGGGCCAGCGTGGGGAATACAGCCCAAACCCTCTCGCGCATGAGAGGAGGCCTGTGCCCAGCAGTGGGATTATTATAATATACAGGGTGTCCCAAGAAGTAGTGATATGTCATGCTCGCTTAAAAGTCTTTGCTTACGGTGGCGTTGTTGATCGGGTCGCCACTTTCCCGAATGAAGGTTGAGAGAGGCGATGGCTGAGATACGCGTCATACTCGTGAACGGGTGCTGTTTGTGGAGACTGGTCTATTTAAGCTAACACGAGCTATTATATTTAGTTACTCTATTTTTGAGGACAATTACATGGACACAGACACACATCATTCGGTTCTCGTATGCTATTTTATTTTTATTGTCATTTTCTTACTTAATGAATGTTTTAATTAGGTATACAGGATTTTGACTCTTGGAGACCCTATACATCTCTAAGGATAATTTGATTAACTACTATATACTATATATTTGTAATCTTTTAGTTATGATGACACTTAGAGACATTTACATCTCTAAATAATTTTAGATTATAGTTTTGTATCTTTGTGTTCTTTTTTTTTCAATACTATTGTTATAGCGTTTTTTTTTTGTAATTCGACATTTAGAGACTTTATACATCTCTATGTAATACTTTAGTTTGATTTTATATTTGCAGCTTAGAAAGTTGTATTTTATAATTGTAGATGTGTTTTTTTTTGCTGTATGTAAATTCCATGTTGACGTGTAAAAGTGCCCTTGTGGCCTATTTGCTGAATAAATGTTGATGTTTGATGTTTGTTGTTTGATATACTGAAGCTGGGAGGTAGAGGACCTAGAGGGCTATCTGAATCACCCCCATGTATGTTCCGCGATTTTTCGTATTTTCGGAGTTATGATTTTTTTTAATTTTTCACCTATTGCCGAGTAGTCCGAGTACGATGAGATTTTTATTTATGGTGACGTGAATTATTGCGGTAGATGCTTGATTTTTTTTGTGTGCTAAGCTGATAGACAGGCCAATTCAGTATGGTAACATTTACTATCGTTAGATCTCTGAAAAATAAATAAATAATTAATTAAATATTTACAATACTTACATAGATATACATTTTATAATAATAACATTGAAATAATACTTCCTTATCATAAATATTATAGTATGCATTTTTACACACTAACACACACACACACACACACACACACACACACACACACACAGTGTAACTCTCTGTACAATTTGTACCTACCAATATATAAATTAAGAAACTAGTATAAGTAACGAAACTGGGTCCTGTAACACAGGGTTTCCTAGATCAGGACACAGGGACGTGATTTACTGTATGTCTAAATTTATACAATAAACTTTTTTCATTTTTTTTTTCATTTTCATTTTCTGAATGGAATTAAAAAAAAAATTAATGCCAAGAAAGATAAAATTACCCAGTATGTTTTATTTTTCTAAGCGCCCTTGAAGTTGTGAACATACTGGGTAATTTTATCTTTCTTGGCATTATTTTTTTTTTAATTCCATTCAAAGATCTAACGATAGTAAATGTTACCATACTGGATTGGCCTATCTATCAGCGTAGCACACAAAAAAAATCAAGCATCTACCGCAATAATTCACGTCACCATAAATAAAAATCTCATCGTACTCGGCGATAGGTGAAAAATTAAAAAAAATCATAACTCCGAAAATACGAAAAATCGCGGAACATACATGGGGGTGATTCAGATATCCCTCTAGGTCCTCTACCTCCCAGCTTCAGTATATCACTACTTCTTGGGACACCCTGTATACGCTGAATTATTATTATAATAAAATGATGAACTATGTTAATAAAACTAAACCAGGCGTGTGGCTCACTCCGCGATTTCGTCGCGTCGCTACAAGTACCTAAAAATACATGCGGCCCACACCAATTTTGGTGTCTAGCCATAGTAGTTGCCGCGCAGCGCTATGGAACGGACGCCTGCTCGCGCCTGCGCCACCTAGCGGTCATATCTCTCGGAATATACGCGTTATGTTAGGTACTTATGTTGGAGAGCTAATCTTCTGTACCTATAGTACTATTATTTATTCTGTGACTAAACCTAATTAACTTATATGTATTAAGTACACCAGCTAATTAATATCGTAACAATAATAAATATTTTACCTTGTCCTTAAGGTTATGGATGGTGGTTAATTATTTCATTTAAAAGTACTTTTATGATCACATCCTAAAATAAGGAAACGTCTGATGTTTTTGAGACTATAATCGTTTTGTGGGACTTCCCATGTCCCTTTTTAGGGTTCCGTACCCAAAGGGTAAAAACGGGACCCTATTACTAAGACTCCGCTGTCCGTCCGTCCGTCCGTCTGTCACCAGGCTGTATCTCACGAAGCTATCACGATACCTAGACAGTTGAAATTTTCACAGATGATGTATTTCTGTTGCCGCTATAACAACAAATACTAAAAACAGAATAAAATAAAGATTTAAGTGGGGCTCCCATACAACGAACGTGATTTTTGACCGAAGTTAAGCAACGTCGGGCGGGGTCAGTATTTGGATGGGTGACCGTTTTTTGCTTGTTTTGCTCTATTTTTTGTTGATGGTCCCCCGCGCGCGAGTCCGACTCGCACTTGGCCGGTTTTTTGTAGGATGTTTGGACCGAATGCCCACTTTGATATAAGCATAGGGAAGGTCACGTCTGAAAATATAGATACGGACGGCAAAGTGACAAAAATATGTACACACGTCACACTTAATATAAGGGCGATAAGGTCGTGCAGGTATACATATTTTTGGTACTTTGTCCGTATCGATATTTTTATTACCACCACTAGTTACTATTTTGTAATTAAACAAATACAAGCCATACTTTTAATTAGCAAATCGAAATTACATATTTACTTCTATTTTATTTTTTTGTTATAACAATGGTACTATTTGTATGTATAATTTGACGTTTCATGAACCGATGTTTCTTGTCCTATCACGCAACAAAATGAAAATGTTGTATGTATGTATTATTTTTTTTTTTATATATAACAACACCATGGCTAGTGGCGGCGCGTCGCAAATATTCGTAGGTAAACCGGTGTCAAATAGGCTTTACTTTTGTCCATGAGCAAGCCAGTGGAGATCGAGTTCATGAAACCGCCAGTTCCGCCACTGTACAGTCGCCATCAGATATATCGGAGCGGCCAAGGCGTTCACAATATCTGAACACGCACTCTAACGCCTTGACAATAGAGGCGTGTTCAGATATTTGTGAGCGCCTTAGCCGCTCCGATATATCTGATGGCGACTGTACTAAAACGCAAATAAAAATGGATTCCCGGTGCGGCTTAGGTGCTAAAATGTATAATCACTTCCATAATGCATTTTAGCCCTATTTAAAAGCGTAAAATAAGTACTTACTTAATACAGGGGCCTTACAAAAGCATAGTTTCTTTGATCATGAAGTAAAGCATTGTTTGAAACAATATCCTCAGGTAGAACTTGAAATTTACGTTTCAATAATAAGTCGCTGGGATGGCTACCTGCGTATTAAGAGCGCGAAAAGGAACTCTATATCATTAGAAAAAGGTTTAAAATAGAATGACAAATAATTTGGACAGAGATAAGTTATAGGGGCTACTATACCTGAGAACTTCGTGAAAATTGAAGTTTCGTTATATGTGTCTCTATCACGCTTGCATATTTGAGCGATAGAGAGGCAAATAGCCGTACGAACGAAGTAATTCGCCGGTTTAGATGATTGTGACTTTGAATTATAGGGATACGTATTGTTGGGTTCCAACCAATCCTCTCGCTGTAAGTAGGGGTAGGGGATGCAAAATTGATGTTTTAATATTGAATTTTTACACGTTTTATTCAAGAACAAATGCCATGAAAAAAATCACACGGAAACTAGACTATATTTGCAAGGGCAGACTGCAGCCAAAATCTTAAAACGTAAAAGTTGTATCGGTATAAATAAATCACGAAATCACGGGAATATGAAATCCAACAGCCGTGCCGTGCGTGCCCGGGATCGCAAATTCATCGCAAAAATCATTGTTATTTTTAACAAAAAGAAAAGTGATGAAAAGTAATCTATGAGTTCGGCCAAAAATAACATTTTAGGAGCAACTAGCGATTCGCCCCGGCTCGGCTACGCACGGGTTAACAAATTATACATAAACCTTCCTCTTGAATCACTCTATCTATTTATTAAAAACCGCATCAAAATCCGTTGCGTAGTTTAAAAAATCATACATAGGGACAGACAGCCAGCGGGAAGCGACTTTGTTTTATACTATGTACCTAGTGATTTTCATGTTAATACCTTTTGGGCAAAAACAGTTACACATTTCCACAGCAAACGTCATAAATATCATAATAACACTAACTGCGTTTTTCCCCGCCTTACTCAATGGCACGTAATTACTAACATATATATTTCTTTATTTCCCTGTCAAAATAGGTACCTAAATCGGTCATTCATTGGAATAAAAACACGCGACACTCGCGACAGAAATGTCAAAATCAAGGTTGCTGGCTGGCTTGCCATTTGTGGATTTTGTAGCAGCAATGCAGACGGTAGTAATGTCGCGCTGCAATATTGCAGCAGCTATACTAGTGTCTGAATCTGAACAGTACCTTTATGTATACTTATAGCATGTTAAGCTCTACACCGTGTTTTTATTGAATTCCGTTAACTTTGGGGTATGGTTAAGTACGTTTAAGAGAACTAAATGGCATAGTTAATTAATTTTTTTTTTAATTAAGTTTAAAAAGTAATTAAATGTAGCATATAGCGTTGTTGTAACACGGGCATTACATTTAACTCAACCAAACAATTGAAATCTGTGACATATCAATGTCATTTCGAACATCGATCGACCGAGATTGTACTTAATTTTAGTAGCAAATGTATGAACTCATTCTAAACACTAATCAGTATGTAAACTGGCCCTAAGGCAAGTGTACACGCTTGTAGAGGCCTTATAGGAAAAAAATTAATTATTGATTATCTCCGAAATGGAGTTAATTAGAATATCGGTGTCTTTGAGAAAGTTACTTGATTTAAGCTCAGGAATGCACCCTTGAAATTAACGGAAATCAAAAAAAAACATGGTGTATATCATTGTATATGTGACTGAAAATTCAGGATTCTAGCTTTAGCCAGCACAAAATTACAGGATGTCGAAAATGGCCTGATTCACTTCGAGAAAAGGATGGTACGGCCGTGCCTCTTTGTTTTGCTCGACATATAAACATGATAATGAACACACAACACTACAACACCTATATAAAGAATCTGAACAGTAACTTTATGTGTACTTATAAACATGATAATGAACACACATCACTACAATAACACCTTAAATAAGTATAACATATCAGTCCGTCGAGTCTTGTATTATAAGGAAGTCAATATTAAATTATAACAAGCTAAAGTCATTTACGGAGCAGCCGGTAAATGCCCAGCACGCTACATATACAAGTGTATACATAAATATATATACGTATATACACGAGATAAGGATAGTTGAGACACTAATAGCCTAGGTATTCGACCTTGATTTGTTTATTATGTGTAGGTACAGTCAGCAACAGAAGTTGCTAAGCCGGCGAGGTGTTCATAATTACCTTGACACGCTCTTATTCTCTTAACAATAAAGTCGCGTTAAGATCATTTTGAACACCTCGCCCGCTTAGCAAGTTCTGCTGCTGACTGTACGTAGCGTGTTTAGGTTCTTAATGCAGTCGTGTTTTTCTTTTTAATTTAACGAAGTATGTGCGGTGCGTGTGTGTATTTTTTTTTTCTTTAGCCTATTGGTGTGTCCCACTGTGCTCTGCTGGGCAAAGGCCTCCCCTCTTTCCCGCCACTTGACTCTGTCCAATGCACACTCCCGCCACTCCACACAGAATGCATCTAGGTTGTCCCGCCATCTCCGTTTGGGTCTTACTTTGCCCCGAGATCCATCCTGTGGGATCCAGTCCGTGGCTAATTTGGCCCAGCGTTCTGGGTGCATTCGGCAGATGTGCCCTGCCCAGTCCCATTTCAGCTTAGCGGCCTTCATGCCCACATCCACAATGCCAGTTTTGGAACGCAGTTCGGTATTATTAATGTACAAAAAGTTTAGCTACATATTTAGTTAAAAGTCTAAAGTATGGTAATATGGTTACTAATAAATAGGTATGTACCTATGTATAGTTGTAACCTTCTAAAAAGTTGACAAAGCCTTAATACGAAGAGAATACGAAGAAGGCAGGAAAAAGAGAACACAAATCATTGTCTCGTACTTAATAATACTGTACTATACAATAACTATATTCGCTACGATTTATTTAAATGAGAAAGCTTATTATTATTAAGATAAATTACAAAATAAAACCAAAAATTGCCTGGGGCATAGTCCCCAGGACGCTTGATGCGTTTCCCCGATTTATTATTTAAAGATTAAAAGTAAAAAGAGTTGTATTCCTGCCATTAAAAAAATATCTTTAAGTTTTACTAATTGCTTATTCGAGTTGGTGTGTGTTTTGTTTACCTTTGTTTTAATAAAAGTGCAGTTAATCAAGACTTGTGAAAGAACTGAAAGATTTAAAGAAATAAGAAAGGATAGAACCAAAACGTGACATATATGAAAAATACATTACCTACATGATTGGACTGCTATAAGCCATCGGGACAAACAATTACGCTAATGGTTAATTAATTGATACATCGCATTGTTTCACTTTGTGTTTGTTTAAGTATACGTAAATATGTCAAATACCAACATAGGAGGGGCATTTGCGTAATGAGACCACAGAATAAGTAAAAGTGCTGGTAGTCTAGCGGTAAGAGCGTGCGACTTTCAATCCGGAGGTCGCGGGTTCAGACCCCGGCTCGTATCAATGAGTTTTTCGGAACTTATGTACTTACAATATATCATTTGACATTTACCAGGCGTTGTTCGGTAAGGTCTAGACTTTATTGAGATTAGGCGTTTAAAGTTTGGATTTTCCGTTTCTGTGTTAGGTTAGGGCGTCCACTAGCTGGCGCGGTTGCACGGAGCGGGTGAACGGGTTAACGAAAAATAGTATGAGCAACGCTAGCTGGCGCAGACGCGTGCGACAGATTTTAGGCTTAGAACGCACTGCGATTAATTTCTTGCGGTTGCAGAACCACTCGCGCATAAGCGCACGCACTTGCAAGACTGAACCCGCAAGGAATTAGACTGAAACCGCAAGAAATTAATCACAGTGCGTTCTAAGCCTAAGCTACAATTTCACCCGCGTGCGTGCGCCCGCTCCGTGCACCCGCGCAAGCTAGCGGACGCCCTTATATTTTTCCATAGACAATGTGACTTATATTTTACTAGCGACCCGCCCCGACAACGCACGGGTTAACAAATTATATAAAAAAACCGGAACCAAATCCGTTGCGTAGTTTTAAAGATCTAAGCATACATAGGGACACACAGACAGCGGGAAGCGATTTTGTTTTATACTATGTAGTGATTCCTTTGTTCCAGAGTCCTCCAACAAGTATTGCAAAGTCTGTCGACAGACGGCAAGCAGGAGGATTTGCAGTGCGTCCTGTTCAGTCTGCTGTGCGAGAGGGTCCTGGCTCTGCGGCCTGAGCTGTTCTTGGGAGACTTCGGTAAGTGACAAACCTCGTTAGAAGGCTTTAACAGTCTTTCAACAGGCCCCAAGCACCAAGCAGGAGAATTTGCAGTGCGTCCTGTTCAGTCTGCTGTGCGAGAGGGTCCTGGCTCTGCGGCCTGAGCTGTTCTTGGGAGACTTCGGTAAGTGACAAACCTCGTTAGAAGGCTTTAACAGTCTTTCAACAGGCCCCAAGCACCAAGCAGGAGGATTTGCAGTGCGTCCTGTTCAGTCTGCTGTGCGAGAGGGTCCTGGCTCTGCGGCCTGAGCTGTTCTTGGGAGACTTCGGTAAGTGATAAACCTCGTTAAAAGGCTTTAACAGTCTTTCAACAGGCCCCAAGCACCAAGCAGGAGGATTTGCAGTGCGTCCTGTTCAGTCTGCTGTGCGAGAGGGTCTTGGCTCTGCGGCCTGAGCTGTTCTTGGGAGACTTCGGTAAGCCCCAAGCCCTACAAGTGTAGTTAAGATTGCAATTATAACTTTAGATTGTCCGCCTAGCTGACGCCGATAGAGAAAAAAATACATAGAGTGCTCACTCCATACATCAGTTTTGGTACCAAAAAGACTATTATTTTCATATTTAATTTCACAAACGGGTCTAACGCGATATAATTTCATTGTTTTTACGTTAAATTCCGACGTTTCAGCTGAGTTGCACCAGCTGTGGTCGGAATTTAAGGTAAAAACAATGAAATTATATCGCGTTAGACCCGTTTGTGAAATTACATATGTGTACAAAACGCGAGAGTTTAAAGTGTTATATTATTTTCATAGTAGTATTTTCGTAGTAGCGGAATTATCAGTACTGCTACTTTGACAATAGATGTTGCGCCGACCCAAAAGTCTAATGCTCAACAATTATCAGCTAATAATATAACCGGATTACCCGGAACTCTATTTTCAACTTATTCTGCTTTAATATTATAGTTGTAAATTGTTGTCCAATACAATTTTCGTGAGTCGCGACTCACTAGACATCTAGTATCAAGAAGCGGTACTGATAATTCCGCTATTCGATGCTAGATGTCGACTACGAAAATAATAGTCTTTTTGGGACCAAAACTGATGTATGGAGCACTCACAGACAAGACATCCTCCAGACTGAGCATAGTAGCGCTACCCCCTCCGCCACAAATATACGGTAGTTTTACTCCATTCTCGAGTCAAAGTGTCTTTGTGTGACGTCCGTGTCTTTGAACGGACCAATCACGGCACGGGACTCGCTCACCTCGTCCCCCGCACCCCAGTATTTTTGGCAGCATCGGTTTCATGAAATAATTGCTCTAAACCCCGTCTAGAGGATTCCTAGTCTACGGTAGCACTCTATTCTTACTATATTTCTCTATGGCGGAGCGGAGCGAAGAACATTATGTGCTGGCGGCGCTCCAAAATTACCTGTCGGCTACTTTCTATTAAAATGTGTCTCACCTGTTCCAGGTCTTGGCCTGTTGAAATCCGCGGCGCTCCGCTGCCCCGGGAGGCCTATATTCACGCGCTACTTGGTGCAGTGCGTAAGGACCGCTCTGCGACTCAACCCCTCCTACACAGACGGGAAAGAGAGCGTCTTCCACGAGGTCAGTGTCACCCTTAACCTTTTCAACGCCAAGAGCCACTAAAGTGGTCGAGTGCTGTCGTGCCCATGACGCCAACAGCCACTAAAAAGGCTATGACGGACGCTGTCAAAGCAATTTTCCTGCTGACAGATAAGGTTTATTTTCGCTCTTCATATTGCAACCATTTGGCGTATAAGCCACATTTTAGCATGGGACGAAAAGCGTTGAAAAGGTTAACCCCCGGGACCCACTCTCGTGTTTGTATACGTACGTCGCTCAGACAGAAAGGAACAGCTTCAACTTCACTATAGTTCGTTTTTTTTGCATTAGAAAGAACTTCAAAGAAGGTAAGCGATTTTGACATGTCTGTTAATTGAAAAACACTTTTAAAAAATCAATAACTATTACTTATGAAAGCAGAAGACTATAAAAGATCGTATTATATTCATAATTGTTACATATTTACCGTAACTTATTTTTAAAATGTATTTTTCAATTAAAAGTCACATCAAGATTGTTTACCAAATTTCTAATGCTAAAAAAAACGAAGTATAGGGATAGTAGGGATGATGACATATGTTGAATTTTATAACAAAATCTAGTAAAATAGATAGGAAATGAGCAATTTATCACAATAATGTGGATATTACAATAAAATACGGAAATGTTACAAAAATACAGGACCTGAAAGTTTCAAAATTTAAGTTTTTTTTAAACTTCCAAAAACGACAATAGTAAGGGTACTTACCATTGATTCCCTACATTTTATCCAAAAAAATATTGTATAGCAACTATATACATAAACGCAATATTTCACCGACAAAAACGCAATTTTCGGTGACCTAGACGTCGCGTTCACTTATACTTTTGTGAGGGGCGTTTCGCGAGTGAAATGCGACTGTCGGACTTTGACTATAGTTTCTGACTTTTGTGTTACTTTAATGCAATGGGTCCCATATAGACATTTGATCCTAAAAACAAACCCGATCGATTGATACCATAAATGAAAATTAGTCATGTAGCCTATTCGCCGGATTAAATAATGTTAATAATTAGAGATGCCCCGAATAGTGGTTTTGGCCGAATACCGAATATTCGGCCACTCTCTCGGTCGAATACCGAATATTCGGCATGAGATGCGAACATTGTGAGTCACAATTATTATGAAAACTGTTCGCCAACAAAGCACAACGTTTGCTAAGATATATTTTTTGTAAAACAGGACTAATGAATGTAGTTAGAGTCAATCAAATCAGATCCCCATGATAAAAATAAAATATTTCATAATCAACAAATGCTTTTAAAAAAGGGTCTTCCTATTTAACAACTATCCAATAATACTTTTTAAATATTAAATATACCTAATTCATGGTTTTTTTTTTGTGTTTCGGTACACGGCTACAGATATTCGTTATTCGGCCGAATAACGAATATTCGGCAAAGTGGCCGAATACCGAATAGTTGCCGAATATTCGTGGCATCTTTTTTTTTTACTATATTAGGTACACTAAACAGACATCGTACAATATCATGGGTAATACAATTGTACATTATGGCTTAAATCTAGCACGAGATCCAAAACAAGTGTACACAGCATGTTTTACAATTTAGCGGAAATATTACAAACTAATTAACACCATATTATAGCTACAGTGAAAAATATCAGAGAAGAAAAAACTATCTAAACATTACAATATAACGAGTAACGAACTTTACATATAAAGACTATTAAACATCACAGATGAAACAAACTTAGAGGATTAAGGCAGATGTCATCAGATATTAACTCACATTTATAGACGGGTTTAACGGGTATAAAGCTATGGCTATCTGATCTGACTGATTAATTTGTCTATATTTCTATTGTATAGTTGCTTTATATCTTTCTAATTCTTTCCAATTTTTAGTGTATTTTCCCCATTCCTTTTTGTGTAATATATGTATGTTTATCTTATACATTTTGTATGTATTTGTATCCTTTATCTTTCTGGTACCTTGTTGTACATTTTGCTGCATTTGTCACCCTCTTTTCACTTTCTCCTCTCATCTACTCAAAGGTTAACTGGAAGAGATCCCTCAAAGGGATAAGTTCGCCTTTGTACTTCTTACTAATTGTATGTTATTTTTAATATGTCTTTTTGTACAATAAAGAGTTTACTACTACTACTACTACTAAATATTAGATGTCATCAGTTTAGTAGATCTCTATTAATAATACATGAATGTTTCAGACGGACGCTCTGGGCGACACGCTGGTGACGGCGTGCGCCCGCGCCGGCGACGCGTACGCAGACGTACTCTACGAGCTAGTGTGCGATTCGCCGCCTCTATTCAGACAAGCCCACGCCAACACTGAAGGTAAAACAGCTGTGGCGTCCCCTCCAGGCACCTATTTCACCACGGTGACAGGTGCGACAATTGTCGACATCACTGTTACTGACGTCACAGGCCTCCATAGACTACGGTAACCGCTTACCATCGGACGGGCGCTTGTTTGCCACCAACATATTAATTTAAAAAAACTCCATTATGTCGCCAGTAAATAAGTACTCATTTTGCGAAGCTAATGACAATTGTCACAAGAAACACGACATTTGTCACGAAATTCCGACACAGAACTCATTTTCTGTCAAGAATTACCGAAAGTTCTATTAAATCGTGTGACAAATGGTCATCGTCATCATCATAAACTTCGTTTTTTGCCGATATAATAAAGTTTTTTTAAATAATACAATGATGGTGGCAAACAGGAATACGGCCCGCCCGACGGTAAGCGGTAACCGTAGCCCATGGATGCCTGTGACGTCAGCCACAGTGACATTTGTAGAATTGTCGCACCTGTCGCCGTAGTGAAATAGGGGCCAGCTGTCACTATCGACGACTTGCCACATGATTCTAACAGATGGCGTTAGTGAGCTAAAACCTAAAAAGCTAAAAGCTAAAACCTACATCGCACTTACGGAGTTTCAAATGTCACTTACTATATATACTCCTTCTGACTACCTCTCAGTGGACTTCGGTCCCCGAGCATAACACTCGCCTGGAGAGAGTCATAGACTAGGAATCCTCTAGACGGAGTTTAGAGCAATTATTTCATGAAACCGATGCTGCCAACAATACTGGGGTGCGGGGGACGAGGCGAGCGAGTCCCGTGCCGTGATTGGTCCGTTCAAAGACACGGACGTCACACAAAGACACTTTGACTCGAGAATGGAGTAAAACTACCGTATATTTGGGGTAGCGCTACTATGCTCAGTCTGGAGGATGTCTTGTCTATGATGCCAGCCCTTTACCTAAGCCAAATCTCATAGAAAAAGGGGAAAGCTATGATGGCGCCATCTATGCAAACCTTTGACAGTTGCCAACCCCATTGTGAAGAAATGTACGAGTTTTGGTAAATAATGTACCATTATGTCCCAGGCTACACGGCACTGCACGTGGCGTGCAAACTGCACAGCAAAGACAACCCGCATCTGCGTACTGTGCACGTTCTCTTGGAACACGGGAAAGCGGACTTATGGGCCGGGGTGAGTTTCCTCCAAGTCCAGACCAAAGATACATTGAGTAAGATGCGTAAAATCTAAGACAATTTCGTGCTTCGAATTTGACAGGTACTTAAACGAGATGGCGTTGTACAGCTACATACATTTTGCGGTAACTCTTCCTGTCAAAAGTTGAAGTTCGACAATTCAGTGACAGCAAAACAGCGCGATCTGTTTTGCATGTCAAACTAAGGGGCATATTTATTTCTTAGACTTTATACCCAGAGGAATAAGGATCAAAGTCAAATGGCGTTCTAACAGTTTTAATCTTCTGTCGAAAGATGGCAGTAAATTTACTGTGGCTTCATAATTTACTTTGACAATCCGCCTCTATTTCAAATTCTTTTTGCTATGACTGAGTCTCAGGGGGTTGAATGTAACAATCGCTTGGCTCGCTTGTCTGTATGTATGCTTAGATCTTTAAAACTACGCAACGGATTTTAATGCGTTTTTTTTTTAATAGAGTGATTAAAGAGGAAGGTTTATGTATAATTTGTTAACCCGTGCGAAGCCGGGGCGGGTCGCTAGTATTAAATATTGCATTGTCTATTATAGGACGTGAAGGGCGGTGACACAGCGTTGCACCTGGCTGTCAACTCCTCAACTTGCGAGCTTCACCTCATCATGACGCTGTTCAGACATGTGGAGCGGGCCAAGTGGAAGCAACTAGCCCATGTTGGCAACCGGAGGTAAATTCTTTTTTCACCTCAGCAGCTCGAACAAGGGTACTTTGCTACTTAAAAACAGTGAGCAAAATCGCATTTTGCTCACTGAGTGAGACAAAATGAGCAAAATGCAATTTTGCTCACTGAGTGAGCAAATGCCGATTTTGCTCACTGTTTTTAAGTAGCAAAGTACCCTTGTTCGAGCTGCTGAGGTGAAAACTTAATTGTTGGTATATCTTAAGAAAACATGAGTGAATAGGTAAGTGATGAAGAATGAATACATTTTTCGGGTTCTCTAATATGTTCTCACTGCTGAGGTGAAAAGTTTTGTGAACTACACGAGATCAAAGTTATTTACATCTCGTGCGCTTTTGAGTCCCTTACTACGCTCAAGATTCTAAATTAGATTCACTCGCTACGCTCGTGAATCTAGTATAGAATCTTTCGCTTCCGCGGGACTCAAAATAAGCACTCGAAGAAATATCAAACTTTGATCTCTTGTTGTACAAATAACTATTTCACTATGGAGCACCCACAGACAAGACATCCTCCAGACTGAGCATAGTAGCGCTACCCCCTCTGCCACAAATATACGGCAGTTTTACTCGATCTTCGAGTCAAAATGTCTTTGTGTGACGTCCGTGTCTTTGAACGGACCAATCACGGCACGGGACTCGCTCGCCTCGTCCCCCGCACCCCAGTATTTTTGGCAGCATCGGTTTCATGAAATAATTGCTCTAAACTCCGTCTAGAGGATTCCTAGTCTATGGGAGCACCTAACTCAACTATAATGAGTTCATTATGCAATACTTTAGCAAACTGTAATGAATTTACTATAATTAGTTTTTTGTTTCCAGCTCGGTGACGCCCATAGAGTACGCGCGATCCCAAAGCAAGTCCGTCAGCCGCCCCTACCCGCCCGAGGTACTCGACTTTCTCAAGAAATGCCGTTGATCTACCATACATACATTGTATGAATGTCATACAAACATGCATCTAACATACATACATACATTGTATGAATGTCATACCGACATGCATCTAACATACATAAATACATTGTATGAATGTCATACCAACATGCCTCTAACATACATACGTATACATACATACATTGTATGAATGTCATACAAACATGCATCGAGCCCCAATAGGGTTTGCTATTTGGTAGGATTGAAAAATTCAGTCGAACCACGCTGTAAGTTTTCATGCCAAGTGATACGTCAAGTCGTAAGTATATGTATGCATTTTTACAGCCGATTGCAAAGTTAGCGTGGTCGGGGTCTAGTCGTGAAGGGACCTCCAAACTATGGGCCGCGGTCCTTTATTTTTGAGCCTGACTGGGACCCCCGGGTCAAAAAGTTTGGAATCCCTGAACTGAAACATGTCCTCAGGAAACGGTCCAACTCACTGATTACAAAAAATAATTAAACAAAAATCAACCTTGTTTTGTTACTAGTACGGTTCACTATGGCACTGTACGTGTACTTGTGGTAGATATTAGTGAGTTTTGGGCTTTGGTTGTCATCTGACGATTTTTGTGGCTTTCCATCAGAGAAGGGTCCTTAGACAGAATGATCCAAGTTATTGCACTTGAAAGGACCCTTCTTTACTGGAAAGCCACATTTTATGACGAAGCCTTTCTTTTTCAATAAGTGTAAGGAAAACGTGTTTTCTTTGATTATTTTTATATTGTGACATTAATAAGTACAATTCATAATAATATCAGTTTTAAAATGTGTTATGAGATTTGTCCTCATAACATTGCCCACTGATTTTAACTTTGCCCACACTACACACATACTGCAGTAGAAATAGTGACAAAATCACTTAGATATTATAGTGCATTGGGGTAAGTTCAGAAATGGGGTATATTCTAAATTTACGAAAACTACTAAACTAGAAACAACATTATCTAAAAAGTATTGGTTCAATACCAATGGTTACAAAATAATAAAATAAAAATACTTATTTTAAATAATTGGAATTCTACCGTGATAGGCAAAGTTGATATCTCATTTTCACAGTAAACCACATCAATTACATGGAATGTTGGAATTTTGTGGGTCTCAAATATATTGCAATTACCTTTAATATCGATTGTTCAGTGCCTTATAAATAGTTAAGTTTTAATTAAGTATACCATGACATAAGGCGAAACTTATGAAATTATTTTCATGTCAATTATAGATCAAAATATGCCGTTTTAGTTATATGTATTTGTGTTGTTTTTATTATTACCACATAATGGTAGTTTTCCAGTGAACGAAAGTTTAATACTATAACGTAGGTTCAACTAATCTAACTCTGCACGGACTTTACAGTGACTAACTGTGGTGGTTCCATTAACTATAAATGAAAATGAACTTTATAGTGGCAACGCCACACTTTATTCTGTCAAAGTCAGCACAGAGTTAGTTTAGTCGAATTTAGGAACAAAAAAAAATACATTGGCAAATTCATAAAATAGATACCTATTTTGTGCGTTCACTTTTGATATGATTGTTTATTTCCTAAATAGCGACCCGCCCCGGCTCCGCACGGGTTAACAAATTATACATAAACCTTCCTCTTGAATCACTCTATCTATTTAAAAAAACCGCATCAAAATCCGTTGCGTAGTTTTAAAGATCTAAGCATACAGACACACAGACAGACAGGATAGCGACTTTGTTTTATACTATGTAGTGATAACAAATGTGAATGAAATGACACCACTTCGAATTATGGCTGTCTCTCTCTCACTTGAGTAAATTTGTGTTATTTGCCTGATTAGTTTTGGATTTGCGATAGATTTAAACTAAGCTTATTACAGTATGAGATTTAGTTTTTATTCTTATTCTTGCTCTTGTTTTAAGGAATTGGTTAAGTTGATATGGGTTCGAACGAATTTAGTTGTTATAGACAATATTTTTTGTATATATGGATCGATTCAAATTATCTCTTAAATTCTTAATGTTTTAGAAATATGATATCAACTGTTTACTTTTAAATGTTTTATTCGTATGAATAATTAATTAATTTGGTTGATGGAATATTTTACAAAATATGATATGAATTTTTTTTGGCTGACACAATTTTATTGGGCATAAAAACATAAAATAGTTATGTTATTATTTGAGATTCACTTAAACATAATAATTTCATAATATTCATAATTATATGTTAGCATATGTTAGAGATCTTAGATATGGTGTTATAAAAATATAATTATGAAGTCACAAATATGTACCTATTCTATAATCATCACAATGAACAACGGGGTTGGCAACTGTCAAAGGTTTGCATAGATGGCGCCATCACAGCTTGCCCCTTTTTCTATGAGATTTGGCTTAAAGGGCTGGCATCCAGGGCATTAAAAAACAAATATTTGACACAATTCTATGTATTGACAGGGCAAGCTATTATGGCGCCATCTGCTAAATACTTCGACCGGCCAACCCCATTGAACAAACGACAATGCATATTTAATTAATAAGTTTGTTTTAAATTGTATCTTAAGAGCTTAAGATTTGTAGCTGTACGTTGCAAAAATTAAAATTATTTGGCCAAATTTTTGCGGATTTTTTTAATTATTACTGTGGTTACCTTAAAATGCACAGGGCCAAAAGTTATTTTTAATGCTGTAGATTTTAAGTACAATATTATGAATTTCACCCACACTTTTTTTATTATTAGGTAACTAGCGACCCGCCCCGGCTTCGCACGGGTTAACAATTATACATGAACCTTCCTCTTGAATCACTCTAATTATTAAAAAAAACCGCATCAAAATCCGTTGCGTAGTTTTAAAGATCTAAGCATACAGACAGACAGACAGGATAGCGACTTTGTTTTATACTATGTAGTGATAACAAATGTGAATGAAATGACACCACATAGGGACAGACAGCGGGAAGCGACTTTGTTTTATACTATGTAGTGATAAAGTGATAAATTGTTAAATATCGATAAAGCAATTGACAAAAACAAAATGAGAAACGCAAGAATATGACAATTTGGACACAAATGTTGAATCCAACAGTTGCTTAAAACTATATGTTTGCCGATATTGAATTGATCTCCCGCTTTCGTATATTGATCTGATGATCGTTGTGGTTTAAAATAGAAGAAAAAAAACAATTAAAAATAACCCACCATAATTTTGGGCAAAAATATTGTTGGTCAACTTTGCCCAGGAGGAGGCAAAATAGCGCCATTTGTTAAAAGTACTATGATACCTGCTTATCCTTTTGAACGTAAATCACAGTTTAAAACCCTTTAACCGCCAGAGTCTGATATATAAGACATTACATATCCAGCTCATTTCGCCAGTCTGATAAATAAGACAAAGATCTGATTTGGTTTTTACAGCACATTTATAACTCCCGTAACTATGCCAACCTTACTCTGCGTGGTACAATTACTGTCGGTGGCGACACGAGCACGCTCGATCATAAATTGCTGGCGGTTAAAAGGTTAATAGTTGTCTTATAGACTAATCTTTGGTAATTTTTATAATAATAACGATTATTACAGTTGCCTTGTTTTTTTTAAATATTTGATGGTGATTTAAATTGAATATTTTTTGCTTCGATGCAAATATTATGGCGTTTGTTCAAAAGGATTATTAAAACGAAATAATGTATAAGTTGTTTATTATATATTTCATTTAAAAATACTGTCGTAAAAGCAATGAGCTATTTTGTTTGCAATAAAATGATAAGTTTTTTACTGAACAACGTGTTTCTTTTTGTGATTTACTAGCTTCTGCCCGCGCCTTCGTCTGCGTGGAATGATACCTACTTAACCCTTTCGCCGCCATTGACTTGATATGAAGTCCGAACATTAACCTTTTCAACGCTTTTCGTCCCATGCTAAAATGTGGCTTATACGCCAAATGGTTGCAATATGAAGAGCGAAAATAAACCTTATCTGTCAGCAGGAAAATTGCTTTGACAGCGTCCGTCATAGCCTTTTTAGTGGCTGTTGGCGTCATGGGCACGACAGCACTCGACCACTTTAGTGGCTCTTGGCGTTGAAAAGGTTAAAAAAAAAATCCTGTAATATAATCCTATTATGTATTGACCTATAACTGTATGATACGAATAATAAATTTCATTTCATTTCGTGTCCCGTGTCCCACACGCCACTTGATATCAAGTCGTAGTTTTGGTCAGGTTTGTATACGAGCAATTTTTGACATGGCGCTGATGACACTTTATTACTTCATTGACGTGGCGATGAAAAGGTTAATGATGATGATTGGTAATAATATTCTTTTCCGGGCCTCAAACTATCTCCATACCAAATTTCATCAAAACTCGGATATGCTGTAAAGAGCAGAAACAATCGTTGCCAATTACAATACCAACAAGAGCCCATCAACGTGCACACTAGCCCCACTGCTAAATAATCGTGATTATTTAAATTTAACGAAATATATTTAAAAAAGGGGCCACTATACGTACTGTATTTTGTATTAAAGTACCTTTTGAATACATCAAACTAGTTTCTATGTAGCTGGATTCGTCAATCTATGCGTATGCGTATATAGTTGCTTTATATTTTTCTAATTCTTTAACATTTTTAGTGTATTTTCCCCATTCCTTTTTGTGTAATATATGTATGTTTTTCCTATAAATTTTGTATGTATTTATATCCTTTATCTTTTTGGTACCTTGTTGTACTCTTTTCACTTTCTCCTCTCATCTACTCAAAGGTTAACTGGAAGAGATCCCTCATAGGGATAAGTTCGCCTTTGTACTTCTCACTACTTATATGTTATTTTTAATATGGCTTTTTGTACAATAAAGAGTTTACTACTACCTACTACTATGCGTCCAAAGTTAAAACGGCCGTTTTTTTTGTTTTGAGTTTATAGATTATTTAGCAGTGGCGCTAGTGTGCACGTTGATGGTTTCTTGATACTCATCAGTCCAGTTACTGGTCCAGTTATATACTTGGTCAACCAGATCTTGACAGTAGAAAAAGGCGGCAAAAATGAAAAATGTAGGCGCAAAGGGATATCGTCCCATAGAAAATTTGAATTTCGCGCCTTTTTTTACTGACAAGATTTGGTTGACCAGCTATAACAAACACCACATTTGCCCGTTTCGGCAGAAAGCGTATCCGAGGTGTTCGTTATTTTTACAACACGCGGTCCTCTCACTGCCAATTTTATTTTCAGCGCAGAATTCGTCACATGTAGGCACTCTCTCGTATCGGGGGCTGATCGCTTCTACGTCAACCAGGAGCGCTACTAGTAGGAGCAGCACTAATGTTTTAGAGAACATGGTTGTCGCTTCCCAAAATAAACTGACAATGAAAGGTTGCCCTTTTTATATTCTGCCCTAGTAGCACGGTAGCATTTTTATCGTTTATCACCATGCCTGTCACGTTCTAACAAGTATTGTAAGTGCGAAAGTGACGGGCATAGTGATAGTCGATAAAAATGGAACCGTGCTGAGCCCGATATACATATAAAATAACAAGTTTCGATAAACCACCCGAGTTTTAGTATCAGTTGTTATTATCGTGGCAATTAAAAATAATTGAATAAGGTAGGTAGATATATAGTTAGAGCATTATCATTGTGGTAGGTACGTTACATTGGAATATTATTCATTCATCATATTGTTAGCAATGTTCCTTAATATCTATCGCTCTATTGTCAAATTCTGCCGTACCTATTAGGCAAATCCCGCAAAATCTTAATTTTTAAGATTAACAGTACATAGTAGGTCACTAGATAAGTTTTGCAGTATACAAAATAATATGTAACTAGATAAAAAAGAAGGCTAATAAAGGTGAGAAATTAGAGCACTTAAAGCGTTTTCACATTGTCCAGTCCGATCAGATACCGGATGCCGGATAACCTGGATAACCCTGGAGGAAGATAACTGCTACTGCTAGAACATTTAAAAAAAAAAGGACGACAGAAAAAAATTACTAACCTGCCCACAAAATTTCACGGTAATCACACACCAATCATCGGATTTCACAAATGCGACCGGTTGACAAATTTCATTAAACCTAAATCAGTCTTTTTTAGGGTTCCGTACCCAAAGGGTAAAAACGGGACCCTATTACTAAGACTCCGCTGTCCGTCCGTCCGTCTGTCACCAGGCTGTATCTCACGAACCGTGATAGCTAGACAGTTGAAATTTTCACAGATGATGTATTTCTGTTGCCGCTATAACAACAAATACTAAAAACAGAATAAAATAAAGATTTAAGTGGGGCTCCCATACAACAAACGTGATTTTTGACCAAAGTTAAGCAACGTCGGGCGGGGTCAGTACTTGGATGGGTGACCGTTTTTTTGTTTGTTTTGCTCTATTTTTTTGTTGATGGTGCGGAACCCTCCGTGCGCGAGTCCGACTCGCACTTGGCCGGTTTTCGTAATTGATGCGAACATACATACAAACTTTCACATTTATATTATTAGTAGTACATAGGTACTCCAACTTAAGTAAACTAATGAGCACTTTTCATCTGTAATTAATCCACAAATACGACCATAAATAAACCGATAAAAACCAATTATCAGAACCTGTTCTTTAAAATAATTCCCCACAATATAAAAAGTCTAATGCCTTTTAAGCATTGCCATTTCTCACAATTGAAATAAGCGACTATGTTCTCGAAAACCATAGTTTTACTTCTGGTTGTCGTGTTGGTTGCCACAGAGGCGGCGGTGACCAAAAAACACAGGGTGCCCAATTGTGACGACTATTGCGATGGCAGCAAGGAAGAAAAATTATCGTGCTGCTTGGAGAACCGTTATAATGATTTCGCATCGTGTAAGAATGGACAGTTTTATTGCAAGTAGCGGTAAATATTGGTAAAGAAGGCTGTTTGTACTGTACCAATAAATATAATTAAAAAGTTATGGTTTTTCATTGTAACTCGTTTTTCATTTTTAAGTGGCGTCAAGATACACAACAACCCGACGTGATATCTGATTTTGATATCCAACGGCGAAGCCAGCCAGTGAACTAAGGGGGGCCAGTTGATATCGCTGGAGGCCTAGGGTCCCTAGGGGGAGCAAGGCCGCAGAGGGGCACAAGGGCGTAGCTAGCCAGTGAACTAGGGGGTGGTGAGTTCGAATAGGCCTGGGGGGGGGGGGCAGTGGCCACAGAGGGGCATGCATTGTACTTATGTAAAATTTGAGCTCCAGGGGGGGGGGGGGGGGCAGCTGCCCCCCTTGCCTGTACCTGCCTACGCCCATGGAGGGGCATACATTGATTGTAAAATTTAAGTATAACCTTTCGGTATGGACTTAAACTTAAAACTTTTAAGTTGTGTGTGATTCAAGTAAATAAAGGTAGGATCTTTATTCAGATAGGATATTCGAAGACGATTCATAACTCCAAAAGCAAAAAATAATCAGTTCAGAGATCAACGTGCTCACTAGCGCCACTGGTAAATAATTGTGGTTATTTTAATTTAACGATATATATAGATGGTCAAGCAAATCTTGTCAGTAGAAAAAGGCGCGAAATACAATTTTTTTATGAGACGACTAGAGTCCCTGCGGAAAGAGAAGAGTCGTAGAATGTATTGGGCCCCATACATTCCACGACTCTTCTCTTTCCGCACAGACTACCTACCCTTCGCGCCTACATTTTTCAAATTTGCCGCCTTCTTAAAATTTAAAAAAAGGGGGTGGCTATGTACTGTATTTTGTAATTTAAAAAAATCTATGGGACGATCACCCTTCGCACTAGTGTTCGCACTACATTTTTAGATTTGCCGCTTTTTTCTACTAACTGTACAGTCTGTAAACGGCTTGACGGACTGAGGGTCTACCGCGAAAACTGAAATTCGCAAATTGCGGGGATTTTTCTCTTTTACTCCAATGAAAGCGTAATTAGAGTGACAGAGAAAGATTATCGAAATTTACGAACTTCGATTTTCGCGGTTATAGCCCTGTACTTTTGTGTTTTATGCGAAGAGTAAAGTAAGTGTTGGTATGTAGAGGGTGTATATGCAATCGACACTGGCTTGACACATTTAATTTGAATACAGAAGCTCAAGTTTGAATGATGTTTAATTCAAACTTGAGAATGTCAATTAGTACTACTTCCAAACGCCGTCATGTAATGTTGTGTTTATAAAGTTTATAAATTAAATAATAAATAATGTATTGACAAACTAAAGTGCCTTCCAGTATTTATAATAAACAGAGATGCGATTTATTTGAAATACTTCTATTTAAAATGCAAATACAAAATGCAAAATACCTATTTTGTATTTTGCATTTAAATGCCTTTTAGTAAAAAACATTTTGTATTTTATTTGAAATACTTTTCGAGATGTATTTTGCATTTTTAATATTCATTTCAAAATGCAAAATACTTTGCGATTAAGTTTAGCCAACATTACCAGTCAAACAAAGTGAAATGAACGAATGACGCTTGTATTGCCGAATTTGACCGATAGAGGCGCCTGCTAGCCATGCGCGCCCTTTTTAGGGTTCCGTACCCAAAGGGTAAAAACGGGACCCTATTACTAAAACTCCGCTGTCCGTCCGTCCGTCCGTCCGTCTGTCACCAGGCTGTATCTCACGAACCGTGATAGCAAGACAGTTGAAATTTTCACAGATGATATATTTCTGTTGCCGCTATAACAACAAATACTAAAAACAGAATAAAATAAAGATTTAAGTGGGGCTCCCATACAACAAACGTGATTTTTGACCGAAGTTAAGCAACGTCGGGCGGGGACAGTACTTGGATGGGTGACCGTTTTTTTTGCTTGTTTTGCTCTATTTTTTGTTGATGGTGCGGAACCCTCCGTGCGCGAGTTCGACTCGCACTTGGCCGATTTTTTTTCTTCTTTGGTCAGAGTGCGCGCCTGCGCCTTATAGCCGTTTAGACTCGCGGCTCGGCTCGCGGCGCGTCTCGTGGCTCGCCTCGACACACTCGGCTTCGGCTTGTCAATTGGTTATAACCTTATGCCGTGCCGTTAGTGTTTAAATTATATTAGCTCAACGAGCTTGCGAGCCACGAGACGAGTCGCGAGCCCACCGCTTACACTCGCGTCTCGTGGCGCGGCTCGCGGCTCGTCTCGTGGCTCGCGCGAGAGTCTAAACCGGTTATTATGACCAAAATGTCATGCATAAGGTGCCATGTTATTAGACGTTTTTGTTCGGCTCGGCATTGTGTCTCTATTTCTCATGATAAATACCTAAAATAAATAAAAATATCCGAGATTTGGTCAAAAGGTATTTTATTTAGAAAAAGTATTTTGAAAATACCTATTTTGCATTTAGCATTTGAAATACAAAACGCAAAACTATTTGGTATTTTGCATTTGAAATAGTAAATCTGAAAAGTATTTTGCATTTTGTATTTAAATGCTTTTTTAAAACCATTTTGTACATCTCTGATAATAAACCTCCAAAGACCTCCTGCAACCAATTAAGAGGTTATGGAGCCCACAAGATAAAGTAAAATAAGTAATTTTAGTGTTTCAGGAAAACGATTCAGCTTTCGTACACAAATATTTCAGAAGATAAGCCTAGCAACGGAGTTGTTTACAAAATAAGGCTAGCAACCAGTTTGACGTTTCAGTAAACCGTACGTAATTTTAAATGATGAAGAATATGGATTGCCTAAACAAATTGAATTTAAATTCCTCCTATCCTACGTGGCGTAAATTAGCAAAATAATTTCTGGACGCCAAAGGAGTTGGAGAAGACAGCGAAGATAAAGGTAAAGCCGCAAAGGCTAAATATTTTATTTTAAAATCAATAGATGAGAATATCTTACATTATGTTATTAATTGCTCAACTACAAAGGATATCTTCGATAAGTTAGATGTTGTCTTTAATTACAAAGTGGAAAAAGACAGCCACCTAAAGGTAATTGAATTCTACAACTATAAATTCAGCGGAGATATACTTCAGGACATTAGCAAACTTCAAAATATGTGTTTCGAACTACAGTCTACCACAAATAAAATAAATGATGACATGCTTATACAAAAGATTTTAACAATCTTACCAGCTAATTTAAATTTCTTTAGAACTGTATGGGAGGTAACTCCAAAATCTGATCAAACCATACATACTCTCATTGAACGTATTCAAAAAGAACTTAAGCTATTTGATAGTAGTCCTTCAGAAATACTTCCACAAACAGAAGAGGCCATGAAAAGTAATGAAAAGAAGTGCTTTAACTGTAATCAACCAGGTCATATTGCGAGATTCTGCTTTAATAAAAAGTGCACCATTTGCAATAAAAGTGGACACACTTCCAGTGAATGTTTTTCTACAAAAATATACAGAAAATGTAATAGGAAGGGACACATTGAAAGGTTTTGCCGTACGTTCAGCCTGGTGAGTGAACAAATAAAACACACGACTAGTACTAGAGCTATAATTGATTCAGGTGCTTCTTCCCACATGTTTTACAATAATGATATCATAAATTCCACAGAAAATATAAATGTAGATATAAGATGTGCCAATGCAGAGAACCTCGTCGCTCAAGCAATAGGTACAGTCAACACAAATGGTTTTGAACTGGAAGATGTACTATATGTTCCTGCAATTTCTAGAAACCTGATATCTGTAAGTTCAATCACTGATCACGGTGCATCTGTACTCTTCGCTGGAAATAAGGTATCTGTAAAGAAACATAATAATATTATTCTTACTGGTTATAAAACTAGAAACGGTCTCTATGAAACAGAATTTTCTGCAAATATCGTTCGAGAGGTATTGTTCTCCGAGAATGTCGATATCTGGCATCGCCGGCTCGGTCACGTATCGGATGTGCCGCGTCTAGCTAAATTGGTAAACGGTATTAAAATTGGGGGGGCAAATCAAGAACATTTTTGCGAAATATGTGTCAAAGCGAAAATGACTAGAAAACCTTTCAAAAACAATAGAATTCAAGCTAAATTCCCTTTGGAAATAATTCATACGGATGTTTGCGGTCCAATAGAAACTCCCACTTGGGATAACAAAAAATATTTTATTACTTTCCTAGATGACTTTACACATTTTTGTGTCGTTTATTTAATTACTTTTAAAAGTGAAGCCTTTGACAAAATAAAACAGTTTGTGACTTTAGCGGAAAATCATTTCAATTCAAAAGTGAAAAAAATAAGATGCGATAATGGACGCGAATACTCGAACAATAATCTAATGTCTTGGTGCAACTCTAAAGGAATAATTCTAGATCTAACAATACCCTACACGCCGCAACTGAATGGAAAAGCGGAGAGACTGAATAGAACCCTGTTAGAGAGAACTAGAGCATTAATATTCGATGGCCGTGTTCCAAACTATCTATGGGGCGAAGCACTTACAACTGCCAGCTTCCTAATAAATAGAAGCCCCACCGAAGGTAAAGACAAAACTCCAGCTGAGATGTGGTTTGGCTTCAAACCAAATGTATCGCATATAAGAAGATTTGGTTCAACAGCCTATTATAAAATAAACTCAGGTGTACGAAAGTTAGAAGTTAGATGTAATAAAGGAATTCTGATTGGCTATATCAGAAATGGTTACAAAATATGGGTGGATGAAACGAAAACAATTGTAAGAGCCAGGGATGTAAGAATAAATGAAGTCGAGCAAGGTATATATCTAAATGAAGAAAATGATGAAAGCATTAGAGGTCTTTGGAAGATATTCGAAGAGAATGAAGAGACGGTTAGGGAAGGCACAACACGAAATAAAGAAGTTAATAGACAGGAAGAAAATCAAGGTGGTAGAGTCAACAATAATGAAGGTCGAGAAGGTGAAATGTTAAGAAAAAGAATGAGTAGTAGAAATATGGAGAGTGTTCGAGAAGGCGATATTCATTTGAGAAGATTGAGTAGTGAAACAAGTGAAGACGAAACAAATGAAGACGAAACAAATGAAGGTGAAACAATTGAAGGTGAAACAATTGAAGGTGAAACAATTGAAGGTGGAACAATTGAAGGTGGAACAAATGAAGATGAAACAAATGAAGTAGAAACAAATGAATTCGAAACAAATGGCAATGAAACAAATAACAATGAAACAAATGAAGTTGAAATAAATGAAAGTGAAACAAACCGAGAAGTAGAAGAAGAAGAAAGTAATGAAGAATACTATGATGGAAATGAAGAACCTGTTGATACTGAACTAGTTGAAAATCGAGTTGAAAGTAATCGTAATCGAAATAATGATAGTGATAATAATGAAAATAGAAGAGTTCAGCCTGCCAGAGAACGTAGACTACCCGATAGATATAAAGATTATTTAATGAATTATGACACTGAAGCATCGATGTTGACCTACGAGGAGGCAATAGAATCAAAAGAAAAGGACAAATGGAAACAAGCTATAGAAGAAGAAATTAAATCACTTGAAGAAAATAAGACGTGGTCATTTGTGGATGAACAAGAAGCAAAAGGAAGGAAATTAGTTACTAGCAAGTGGATTTTTACTGTCAAGTCTGATGGTAGGTATAAAGCCAGACTAGTTGCAAGGGGCTTTCAACAAAAGTACAAAATAGATTATGATGAGACATATAGTCCGGTAGTCAATACTACTTCTTTAAGAATTCTATTATCAATTGCGGCAGCGAAAGGTCTAAAGATGAAGCAGTTTGATGTGAAAACGGCCTTTTTACATGGAGACTTGAAGGAATGTATATATATGAAGGTGCCTAAAGGCTACAGTGACAAAGAAGGCAAAGTATGCAAACTAAACAAGAGCTTGTATGGTTTAAAACAAGCTCCACTAATGTGGAATATCAAGTTTACAGAGTTCTTAACAAAGATGGGTTTTAAACAAATGAAACTTGATCAATGCATCTTTGTCATGGAAGGTGAAAGGAAAATTATCCTTGCAGTATATGTCGATAACGGATTAGTACTCGGAGAAAGAGAAGAAGATCTATTGCATATAATAGATACAATTCAAAAATCCTTCGAACTAAGAATTTTAGATGAAGTAACTAATTATATAGGTTTGGATATAAAGCAAGATAAGAAGGGGATTAAAATTTTTCAGAAGACATATAGTGAGAAAATCATTAAAAAATTTAATCTTGAAAATGCAAAAGAATGTAAATGCCCAACAATTATGATAGAAGAACATCCATCTGTTAAAGTTGATACAAAGTCTCATGAGCTTTACCGCGAGATGATAGGGTCATTGTTATATCTCTCGAATAAAACGCGACCAGACATTAGTTTTCACGTAGGTTATTGTTCGAGGCATCAAAATTCTCCAAATTTAAATGATTTAAACAATGCTAAAACAATTTTGCGATTCCTTAAAGGTTCAGCAGAAAAAGGGATTCACTTTAGTAAAGATGATAAAGTTCTCAGGGGTTATTGTGATTCGGATTTTGCGGGAGATCCAGACACTAGACGCAGCACTTCTGGTTTTGTGATTTGGCTGAATGGTGGACCAGTGGCATGGAGCTCAAGAAAACAATCAGTAGTCGCATTAAGCAGTACAGAAGCAGAATTTATAGCAGCAGCAGAATGTTGTAAGGAACTACTGTTCGTAAGGGATCTGATCTATGAGATAACCAAAGAAAAACTCGAAGTTGAGATGAGAGTGGATAATCAGTCTGCGATTTGGCTTATGAAGAAAGGAATCATGGGAAAAAGAAGCAAACATATAGACGTAAAATACTATTATCTAAAGGAGAAAATCGACGAGAATCAGATTACAGTAAAATACTGTCCAACTGGATCACAGCTGGCTGATATACTAACGAAAAGTTTACCAGCTGTAAAATTTGAAAAATGTCAACGAAGATTAGTGTTTTAGTGATAATGTGAGCTATTGAGTGTAGACAATGTAGTATAAGTGCGGGCTAAAGTGAACGTTAATAGTTATTTCGAATAAATGTCGGGGTTTTTCTTTTATATTATATCGTAGTATGTAAGTTTTTTATAGGGTGTGTAAACTTTTATATTATAATACAGAAATATATACTTATTGAAAGAAAACTTGAGGATCAAGGATTCTAGAAACAAAGTGTATTCAAAATTGAGGGGGTGCTTAATAATGATTCACTTAAGGGGGTGTAAGTGTAGAAAGTGTAACTGAATCATTATTTAACCTCATCCACCAAAAAAGAAGAAGAGTAACATTCCCTTTAATAGGTACATTTTACATCGTTTCTGATAAATATCCTTGAGTTTTTTGTTTCTAAGTCTGTATTTTAATATTTTATAATTGGTATTAGAATTGTTATTAGGTATAGATTATTAGTGATGTTGAAGAGTTGAGTCGGTGAATAAAGGTTTTATTTTATATAATATGATTAGTATGGAAGAATCGAGTGGGAGTATAAAGGAAATATAGAAGAGGATTATTGTTGATGAGTCGAGCAGGAGAATAAAGGATTTATTAAAGAGTGGAAGAATAAAACGTTTATTATAGATAATTTGTGGTGACGTATCGAGTGGAGGAATATTTGAGTACTTATCTTGTTGAATGAGAATTTACTGTAATGTATTTGTTGAATGGGGATTACATGTATGTAATATGTGGGAAATATACAGGGTGATGTAATATGTTGGAAATATACAGCGTGATGTAATATGTGGGAAATATACAGGGTGATGTAATATGTTGGAAATATACAGGGTGATGTAATATGAGGGAAATATACAGGATGTGTTATGTTTTTTCTGGTTATTGTACTTATATGAAATTATTTATTGGAATATTGTCTTAACTAAAGAATAGCGCTGTAAATTAATGCTTCAAGCAGAGTCGATTGAGGGGGTGTGTTGGTATGTAGAGGGTGTATATGCAATCGACACTGGCTTGACACATTTAATTTGAATACAGAAGCTCAAGTTTGAATGATGTTTAATTCAAACTTGAGAATGTCAATTACTCTACTTCCAAACGCCGTCATGTAATGTTGTGTTTATAAAGTTTATAAATTAAATAATAAATAATGTATTGACAAACTAAAGTGCCTTCCAGTATTTATAATAAACCTCCAAAGACCTCCTGCAACCAATTAAGAGTAAGTATAGATTGTCAAAGGAGTGTCTGATTTCAAACATAGACAGAGAGAATCATACTATAATATCTGGGTGACCGAGCTTCGCTCGGAAAACATATAAAAACTCGAAAATGCGCGTTTTCCCAGAGATAAGACCTAGCTAGATCGATTTTTCGCCCCCGAAAACCCCCGTATAGCAAATTTCATCGAAATCGTTAGAGCCGTTTCCGAGATCCCCGAAATATATATATATATAAATAAATAAATAAACAAGAATTGCTCGTTTAAAAGTATTAGATAGATTAGATTTGTCTTAAAGTGATAACAGACTACTAGACTCTGTGGTAACAGACTACAGTCACCTACAATGGTAGAAACAGAAACAGATATCTCTTTCTCGCTCTCACTCATGGATGCGACGCTCCAAGGTCGCGTTGCGGTGCGATAGTCTGTTACCACTTTTACACTAGTACGGGCACCAAAGAATATAATACTCATGACTAGCACCCAATAGAAACGGGTGAGTATAGTTTTCCTGGTTCTTACTGACTGACAAATTGGTTTGACCAAGTATATATGTTCTATGTTTGAGCTGATAGCCAAAGTTCCAATGCTCGTAATAAATTTAAAAAAAAACACGAAATAACACGAAATGTCAAATTTGACAATTCATATCATATCACAATTATCACATTATGTTTTGTTACTTATTATACTTTTGTTAGTTTTTGGTTTTTGTACTGGAGTCACAACTTAAGTCCATGCCGAATGGTTATACTTGACGATGGAGTCGACAGCGCTACAGGGCGCAGAGAGTGTTTGCGTGAAGGCTGAGCCCTCTGAGGATGTGTGTACTGATGAGCCTACGTTCGCAGTAGTGTCTGTGAAAGTTGAGCCTTTGCAGGATGTGTGTGAAGACGAGCCCGGACGCGAGGGTGTGTCTATAAAAGCCGAACCTTCGTGCTCAGATGTGTCTGTAAAAGACGAGACTGCGGCGGCGGCGTTGTACACCGACCATGTGGTGAAAGATGAGCTCGTGCTCGGCCCCGTGATAGTGGAGCGGCGAGTGCGCCACGCACCAACAAGTCAGTTGTGGGCTCTAACTAGGGTTGGGGTATAGCAAAAGTGGCCCGATATTAGGACAGAAAATTTACGACCAAAAAAATTTTTTTGCATTTTTGTTAGTTTTATTTAAAAACTTTAAAGAAACCATTAAAATAAGCATCTTTTATTGATTGAAGTTTTTTTTTAAAAACTTGACCGTTTAGGAACTAGAGCGATCTGAAGTTGCGAGTTCGGCCATGGGGTTACTAAGGAGCCAGACACTTAGAAAATTCTTTAGTCACAAGATTCTCAAGGTACCCAAAATGTCAAGGTCCCTTAAAACCGAATCAGAGCACCCCACTATCCACGTGGTCTTGTCTGTCCTACCCCTAGAGAGCAATTCCAAAAACGGAGGCGTGGAGGGAGGGCAGCCCTCGCCCGCCGTGGCGAAGCGCGGGAACGAGCGAGGCGAGCGGCTGAGGCTGGACCAGTAAGCCGAAGCTGCGGAGCCGAGTGTAGTGAGCGTGCTTTGTCACGCGAGGGCGGAAGGGCTGCCCTTCCGCAGTGCCGGAGCTACCCCCAGATCCAACAGCTTCATAATAAACTTCAGATCGATCTAGTTCCTAAACGGTCAATTTTATGAAAAAACTTCTATCAATAAAAGATGCTTATTTTATAGTTTTCTTTAAAGTTTAATAAAAAAAAGTAACAAAAACGCAAAAAAAAAAAGTCCTAAAATCGGGCCACTTTTGCCTTACTTTTGCTATACTCTGACCCATTTTTTCCCTGGACGTGTCTGAAGATAATATTATTAAAAAAACAATCGCTTTTTTTTTCATTCTAAAAAGTGTCCGGACACTTTTTGAAAATCTCCCCGGACGGCCTCAAAACTAGGACAAATCCAGGGAAACCCGGACGGATGGCAGCCCTATCCTGATCGCACAGCGCTGACTGCTGCATGGGCGGGACAGCAATATAATGACACGCTACAGCAATATAACGACGCGCTACAGTGTTTTTTTTCTAATATCTCATATTTGACAGTTATGATTGACCCTTATATATGACTTTAAGGCTATCAGTTAAACAGTAGATCTTAGCATCATATCTATAAGGGTGAATTCATAACTGTCAAATATGTGATCTTAGTAAAAAAACACTGTAATAGAAGATATTCATATAGGATATATAGGGAAATTTTGTTGGTTTTGATAAATACTAATTTTTTTTTTGGTGGGTAAAAGTCAAAGCAGGTTTGTTAATGTGATGAATTGATATCCTGAAATTATTGTATAGTACAGTTGAATTTATAAATATATAAACATTTCTTCACTTTTCTACTTTTATATGCAAAGTGGTAGAATTTCACATGAAATATAATAAAATCTCATAAAAAGGTATAAAAGAGTGGCCCTGACAGACCCCAATGGAAAGAGCTAGAGGAGGCCTTTGCCAAGCGGCACACTGAGCTTAGAGACACTCTAACTCAGACCAAAAGGGCTTAATAGATAGAAAAACCGGCCAAGTGCGAGTCGGACTCGCGCACGGAGGGTTCCGCACCATCAACAAAAAATAGAGCAAAACAAGCAAAAAAACGGTCACCCATCCAAGTACTGACCCCGCCCGACGTTGCTTAACTTAGGTCAAAAATCACGTTTGTTGTATGGGAGCCCCACTGAAATCTTTATTTTATTCTGTTTTTTGTATTTGTTGTTATAGCGGCAACAGAAATACATCATCTGTGAAAATTTCAACTGTCTAGCTATCACGATTCTTGAGATACAGCCTGGTGACAGACGGACGGACGGACGGACTGACGGACGGACGGACGGACGGACGGACAGCGGAGTCTTAGTAATAGGGTCCCGTTTTTACCCTTTGGGTACGGAACCCTAAAAAGGTATAGTCATGGACCCAATTATTATACCTTGCTATGAAAACTACAAGGTATTATACTAGCGACCCGCCCCCGCTTTGCACAGGTTAACAAATTATACATAAACCTTCCTCTTGAATCACTCTATCTATTAAAAAAACCGCATCAAAATCCGTTGCGTAGTTTTAAAGATCTAAGGATACATACAGACAGACAGACAGGGAAGCGACTTTGTTTTATACTATGTAGTGATAACACATGAGAGGTGAGCAAGACCAACCCTATACACTCCCTGTATTTACTTTAGTAAGATAAAACATTCTTGTTACAGGACCTACTCCACTCCACAAAAGTACTTTGCTAAAACATAAAATTATACACACTGCAACAAAACCTTATGAATGTGAACAATGTAACTATGCTGGCAGCCGCAAATGGGACTTGCAAGTCCATGTGAGGAAACACACTGGTGAAAAGCCATACAAATGTGATCAGTGTGATTATGGTTATGCCCGCAAAGATAATTTACAGAGACATATACAAAAAAAACACACAGACACAGGTCCCAGTTACAAATGTGACCAGTGTAGTTATGCTAGTGCCTGGAAAGATAGTTTGCGAAAACATAAAATTATACACACTGCAATAAAACCTTATGAATGTGACAAATGTAGCTATGCTAGCAGACGCAAACGGGACTTGCAAGCCCATGTGAGGAAACACACTGGTGAAAAGCCATACAAATGTGACCAGTGTGATTATGCTAGTACCCGCAAAGGTGATTTACAGAGCCATATACAAAAAGAACACACAGACACAGGTGCCATTGCCAGTTACAAATGTGACCAGTGTAGTTTTGCTAGTGCCTGGAAAGATAGTTTGCAAAAACATAAAATTATACACACTGCAATAAAACCTTATGAATGTGACAAATGTAGCTATGCTAGCAGACGCAAACAGGACTTGCAAGCCCATGTGAAGAAACACGCTGGTGAACAGCCATACAAATGTGACCAGTGTGATTATGGTTATGCCCGCAAAGATAATTTACAGAGACATATACAAAAAAAACACACATACACAGGTGCCAGTTACAAATGTGACCAGTGTAGTTATGCTAGTGCCTGGAAATATAGTTTGCGAAAACATAAAATTATACACACTGCAATAAAACCTTATGAATGTGACAAATGTAGCTATGCTAGCAGACGCAAACAGGACTTGCAAGCCCATGTGAAGAAACACACTGGTGAACAGCCATACAAATGTGACCAGTGTGATTATGCTTATGCCCGCAAATTTTATTTACAGAGACATATACAAAGAAAACACACAGACACAGGCGCCAGTTACAAATGTGACCAGTGTAGTTATGCTAGTGCCTGGAAAGATAGTTTGCGAATACATAAAATTATACACACTGCAATAAAACCTTATGAATGTGACAAATGTAGCTATGCTAGCAGACGCAAACGGGACTTGCAAGCCCATGTGAGGAAACACACTGGTGAAAAGCCATACAAATGTGACCAGTGTGATTATGCTAGTACCCGCAAAGGTGATTTACAGAGTCATATACAAAAAGAACACACAGACACAGGTGCCATTGCCAGTTACAAATGTGACCAGTGTAGTTTTGCTAGTGCCTGGAAAGATAGTTTGCAAAAACATAAAATTATACACACTGCAATAAAACCTTATGAATGTGACCAATGTAGCTATGCCAGCAGACGCAAATGGGACTTGCAAGTCCATGTGAAGAAACACACTAGTAAAAAGCCATACAAATGTGACCAGTGTTATTATGCTGGTGCCCGCAAAGGTGATTTAAAGAGTCATATAAAAAGAAAACACAAAGACACAGGTGCCAGTTACAAATGTGACCTCCTCCAGGTTAGTATCGACGCTCCTCCAGGTTAGTATCGACACGTATCGACGCTCCTCCAGGTTTCGTTTCATATCATTTATTTCATATTGTATTGTCATGTACATTAGATGTGACACCCTGTTAGGGCACACAATAGTATTATTATTCTATTTTATTCTAGGCTAGTCTATAAGGCATCATAATAACATTAATAAGGCCCTTCTCTCACGAGGCTACTCTCAAGCGATTTGTGTTTCGTACGCGTATCCTACGCGTCGCTTGTGAGTACCCGCCATATTTATTTCCTACGTTTCGCACACGACGAGACGCGTCGACGAAGCGTTTGATATCAGTCGCATGATACTGTCTTGCTGGTCGCACGCGACTCGAGTCGTATACGCGTTGTATGATCAAGATGGCGACGGAACAAGTTTTTAATATAAATTAGGGCTCCTGATATCCGTGATACACGCCGATCCGTAGCTACGGGTTCTTAAGCCCGGCGGTACTAAGATCACGAATTTCACGAACACGGCAAGGTACGTACCTCGTACCTGCGTTCGCGTCCGGATTCACGTGACACGCCGTGACACGCCATGATACGTAGCCCGTACCTGCGTTCGTGTGCGGAGCTACGGGCTCGGTTCCGTTGGATACTTACTTATCGCACGTCTAGTAGGTTCGACACGCCCGGGAGAAAAATAAATAACGACTAAGTATTATTGAATTGAGTTACCACTTAGTATATTGAATACGGGACGTTCGTCGGACAAACATTTACGTGTGAATTAAACTTAAATTGTATTTTTTGCATCGATTTGAATATAATGGTTATATCTAAATAATTTATGGGGTTATTCTGTTTTCTGTATAATCAGCTATTGATTTTAGTCAAAACTAGCGACCTGCCCGTTGCATTGCACTAATATAAATATAAGGTGTAAAACTCCCTAGTAAGTATCATTATAATTATGAACTTAAGCAACGCTATGCTACTGGTTGTTATTATTAAATCAAGAGAAGACATTTTTTCTGTTAAGTATTAATTAAATGAATGAAACATACTTGTAAAAGTGTTCTACTATCAAAGAATATAACGTAGCCTAAATATAAACAAGGCAATCCTAATTCAAGGAAAGAAAAGGGTAAATTTCTGCAAATCTTCGGTAGGTATGATAAAGGTAATACAGGTAAACAAATTCAACAAAAACACATGTACGGGGCCACGGAAAAAAAAGTACGCAGCTGCAGTTCTTATCAGTTTCGAACTTTCGGCACATTAAAGAGTACTGTTTATTTCTAGATTGAAGGTAATAATGACATATTATTGTTAGAGTGTTTTATTGTATGACTAACAATCTAAGCCAAACTACCGGTTTTTTTTTGTAGATAAGAAGTGCAGTTGCACGTGCAGACAAAGATAATAAGATTTGCGAGCGACTTATTAATATGAAACAAACAATATACATAAGTAGCTGTGGGCTTTACCTTTGGTTTGTGAAGTTGAAAGAAGTGACCGCGATGTTTTGTTTTCACAAATTCGTGGTATTTTTTTATTTAATCTGGAGGGGGCAGTTTAGAATTTTGAACTCACATTCATTGTCATTAGTTACTCCTGACATCACAGTTGGTCTTCAAGTTTTAATTTAGCCGTGAATTTAAAGTTGTTTTTGTTGATGTTTCGTTATTTATTACTGATTAATATTTAAAAGACCGTACTATTGGAAATAAATTTTAATTCAAAAGTAATGAAACGGAATTAGAGCTATGAATAAAAAACTCACGATACATTTTTATTCGTAGCTCTTAGAGACCGCATCGTATCTTCACTCAACGTCGCGGGCGGACCGAACCGGCGTGTTCTTAAGATACGTGAAGCCGTGATCACGCCTACACGGATCTACACGGATTCACGTACCCTAATTTCACGTAACCGAATGTCACGTGCGGAACGGACCAGAAAACCGTTGCCGTGATTCACGAAACCGGGCGCACGGCTACGGGTTCACGAATCACGGACACGACCGCGAGCCCTAATATAAATTTCGTTCAAGAGGTGGAAAAGTATCTGTAAGTATCTTAACTGGTTTACTATGAACAATTTGCTTCTTAATGCTAAGAAAACCAAATGTATTAGATTTTCTTTGCCGAATGTTAAACCAGTCGATACTAAAATACTTTTGAATAATGAATGCTTAGAGATGGTAGATAAAGCTCTGTTTCTTGGTTTAACATTGGACAAAAATCTACAATGGAGTCCTCATATCGGAACACTAGCTAACAAATTAAGTTCGGCCGCTTACGCCGTGAGGAGAATTAGACAACTGACTAATGTTGAAACAGCTCGCCTTGTTTATTATAGTTATTTTCATAGTGTAATGTCATATGGTATTCTGGTTTGGGGCAAAGCAGCTGACATACAGACTATATTTGTCTTACAAAAGAGAGCCATTCGTTCTATATATAACTTAAGAGCGCGTGAATCATTAAGAGAACTTTTCAAAGAAATTAATATTTTAACTGTAGCTTCCCAATACATATATGATATTATATATGATTATTTATGTTATTAAGAATCTAGACTCCTTCACTAAGAATTCTGATGTCCATAACTTTAACACTAGAAATAGAAATAAGCTTGCTATCAGAAAGTTTCGTGTCCGTAAAGTACAAAAGTCATTCGTTGGGCAATGCATTCATTTTTATAACAAGTTACCTGAGAATGCTTTAAGATTACCCTTTCCAGCTCTTAAGAATTACTTAAAAAAGTCATTGATGTTAAAAGCTTATTACAGAGTCGAGGACTACTTGACAGACAAACATGCATGGTCCAAACCAGAAACTAACTAATAAAAAGTAGTAGCAATTAAAAACATTGTATTATGTATAGAGTTATAGGTGACACAGCTCAGGTAAGCAGGAAAGCACATCAAATATTATATGTTGGTAATTAATAATAATCAATCAGATTTATATAATATGTTTTCCCATTTCTTTTAATAACTTTATTTTCTTTTCCTTTTGTAAGAATTTGATATGTTTTCTGAAAGAGCTACGATTTTGTATGATTCCATGTACATATGTATATTTTCTAAATCAAATTTCTATTACACCTTATGTGTATAATTGCATGAATTCTATAGTAATTTAAATTGTATTTTTTCCCTTATTTTCTCGTAATGCATGTTAATTATAAGATGTAATTATTTTTGAAAAGATGTGTCCCGCCGAGTTTGTTGCCGGTCCCATATTGGGATACCCTCCTCCAATTGAGGGGGGATTTAAATCTTCTCGGGGCAGAGGTGTAGGGTTGGAGCCGGTCTACCTAGCTTTATTTGACGTTCATAAGCGCATTGTAATTATGCCTACTTGAATAAACTATCTTTTATCTCTTATCTTTATCCATGTGTATATAATTATAAGCTGCCTGATTATGTAAGAAAAGACCTAGTGTGACCTCTTGTGTTTGTGTGTGTGTGCTTGTGTGTGTGATGATGTGAGAAAGATGTTATGTCGTTGTGTGTTGTGTTCTTGCAATAAAAATAGAGCAGAAGATTGTCTTCATCGCTGGAGCTAGACATGGTCGCACCAATGTTGTTCCGCAAATGACACAAAATAGTCTCATTTGCGTAGCACCGTGTGCGGAAACGAGTAGCATACCAGTAGACGATCATGGTTTGCATCTCAGTTGCGTAGCATTTGAATAGTCTTGTGAGAGAAGGGCCTTACATTTACTTATCAGTAATAAATTAAATAAAAATAAATGACGTCAAAGCTTAAATAAAACTAAGTCTAAGTAAATAGCGTCCACAATATATTGCCAAATGGTTATTTGTAATAATTTGTCAATTTATTATTAATAGCAATTAAAAATTATTCATTGATGTCGTTTCTTATTGTGTAGGTTGTAATAATAGGCTAATGGTAAAAAGTTGTCAACTTGCAATTTAAGATCCTAATTTCATCAATGTTATAAAGCTAAAATACAAATATAATGAATAAATTAATTGTAAAAGAAATTATTATGCGTATTAGGGCCGGCGGGGCATTACAATGCTGTGAATAGAGGCAGACCGACGTTATTTTGTCAGTTTTCTTCGGTATCATCAATAAATTGTTGAAGGTTGATTGTTGTTGTTGATTTAATAGAAATTGTTATAATTTATTTTCAGATGTATCGTTCTTTAATTTATCTGGGAGCTTGTTATATATCTTAATAGCCATCATGTTTGGACTTGCTTGGTACAGTTTTATTTATTTATTTGAAAAAATGTTTACATGACCTTACAGACAGATCCAATGCACCATGAAACTTAACATTAACATATACCAAGCAGGTACATATAACTATTACGAATAACAATCAGGTACAAACAAATTTAAATTAGTATTTGTTGTAATTGCCAAATTATTTTTGTATCTCGCGGGGTATCGTCATGGTTGTTCATCGACTTTTGTGAAAAATTGAGGGTATTTCCAAACAAATTTGTTATTTGTAAGATATAGATTGATGTTACAAAGTGTTTTACAAAGAGCGGCTTACAACTCTCTGGGCTTTTGATGTTGGCAAGAATACGTACGCATTTATTTTGAGGGATGAGCAAATCTTCAATGTTTGTAGCATCACCCCAATGTATAATACCGTATTTTAACCACGAGTAGGCATATGCGTAATAGGCATTGAGAGCTGTTCTTAGGTCGGTGCATTTCTTTAATTATCTTAAGGCGTATATGAATGTTGACAGTTTGTTTTTAATTTTTATCACATGTGCCTTCCAAATCAGGTGCGAGTCGATGTCTAATCCGAGGAGCGTGAAAGTATCGACACACTCGATTTGGGTTCCCATAAATGAGAATGCTATTTGCAAGGGATCTTTTTGTCTGGGTCTAAATTGCATCATCTTAGTTTTTGTGAAGTTTATTTCTAAATTGTGCTCTTTTAACCACTGTGTAAGTTTTGTAAGTATGTTATTTAGGTCAGCGCATAGGTTTTCATTGTCATTACAATATGTTATAATAGAGATATCATCTGCAAACATTACACACGTTTCATTAAATATTTTAGGCAGGTCATTAATGTATATTAAGAATAATATACACGAGAGGGCGCCACCTTGTGGTATTGAACTTAACATTGGCAGTGAGTTGGATTTAAATTTATTAATATTTCCGGATCTTTTGTAAATATGTTGGATTTCGACGTATTGTACGCGGTTTTGCAGATATAATGAAAACCATTTGTGTGCCTCGACTCTGACACCTATTCCATATAATTTGTCCAAGAGTATGTGATGTTGTACCCTATCGTAGGCTTTGGACCAGTGGTTCCTAACCTTTTCAGTCCGGTCACCCCTATGACTAACTAGGGAACCTGATTTTACCCCTCTTCCCAATGGTAATTAAAAATAAAACGTGTACGTTTCGAATTTTAACTGTTGTGAGACATGCTAACATTGAATAATTTTACGGTTACGGCGAGTGACTTAAAACAAGTGAGTCTAAACCGTAAAATTATTCAACGTGTACGTTTGTTGTATTGTTATATTAGGTTAGCTTATTACCCCCGTAAAATACCAGTTTTACCCCCACGGGGGTAATTACCCCCAGGTTAGGAACCACTGCTTTGGACATATCGAGAAGAATACCTATTGCGTATTTTTTATCGTTTAATATGTTTGATATTTCTTGCATGTATTTGTAGGTAGCTAAGATGGTGGATCTATTTTTCCTGAAACCATTTTGGGATTCGTGAAATATGTTGTATTTCTCGCAAAATGAGTATAATCGATCACACATTGCCATGTCAAATATTTTTGCTGATGATGTTGGTAAAAGTGATATAGGGCGGTAGTTATTTGCCTCCGTTTTATTACCCTTTTTAAATATGGGTTTAATAATTGACGTTTTTAAACGTTAGTATCGACGCTCCTTCAGGTTAGTATCGACGCTCCTCCAGGTTAGTGTAGCCGCCCCTCCATGTTAGTGTCGACTACTGTCGACGCTCCTCCAGGTTAGTGTCGCCGCTCCTCCAGGTTAGTGTCGCCGCTCCTCCAGGCTAGTGTCGCCGCTCCTCCAGGTTAGTGCCGCCGCTCCTCCAGGTTAGTGCAAATGTCTGACGTTGGATGGTGGGCCCGGGGAGGAATTGTCGTTTACGCCGTACAAATTAATTAACCTTTTGACCGTCATGTTAAGGAACGAAACGCTAAACAAAAAATAACATGCAAAACGTAGGGATTCCAAAACGAGTTATCGATGGTATCGATGATATATGAATACGTTCTAATCCACATCGATATTTTTGACGAACGCTGCTCGCACTGTTAGTGCTTGAGAAAGGAGACCTAGGCTCTCCGAAACATGTCGCGCGAGTGACTTAACAAGTGGGTCTAAACCGTAAAATTATTCAATGTTATTATGTCTCACAACAGTTTAAATCGACTATTTTTTATTTAGTAATCTAATGTAATTTCATGTAACTTTGACAAGACGTAGAATTTATTTACGTCTGCGCCGTATTGCAGGTTATCGAGGTTATACCTATCACTGAACTGTAGATCACAAAATGGATGACGCTCGACAAAAGATAGTCAAGATAGTGGTTGATTTTTATTTACTTATCATAATTTTGTCACCCACTTTTGGCCAAAAGTCTGTCTTCACTAGGCCTTGTTGTTTTTTTCATGGAATCTTGAACGTTTCGAGGGTTTCAAAGGACGAGGGTTAAACTAAATTTGCCCCCGGGTGAAACAAATTTTTTCACCACACCAACCCAAAGAAAATATTAAAAACTGTAAGGTATCAAACAAAATCAAATCCAAATCAACGTCATTAAATATTTATCATTCAAAATCATTATTTAAAAGTCAAAACAACTCAAAATTTGCATCTGATTACTTTGTCTCACATGTGCATAAAATTTCTTATCAGTTTTTGAACAATCAAGAGAGCCTTTACCAGCTGAGCTGGTGTGGTGGAAAAAAAACTTGCACACTGGGTGTGTTTTAAATGGGAGCAGCTGTCCGGTAAAATGATTGTAGACATTTTTTTAGAGTATAGCACCATTAATTTATTTAGAAATGTCATAATAAGTATTTAAGTAATAAAAATACGGTAAAAACGGATTTCTTCAATTTTTTAATTAAGGTTATCCAAATCGACTTGGAGGAACTCGCATAGGAATTACCATTCCACGTGAAGTGCACATGAGGTGTGCAAATGCAAATAAGTAAGCGTTAAATAGCAAATAAGTAAGTTTTTAAAATAATGCATGCAATTACGTACATTTTATTTGTTTTCGTGTTGCGATGGCTATGTTGTTGCATAAAGCCATCTGGCAGATACGAGGGGCGTTCAAAATATTCTCGGTATTGATATCTTACGACCTCTTCTAAAATTTCTTTCGTTACTGGCTGCTAAGGTTTATTCATTGACATTAAAAAAAAGTATAATTCGAACCGAGATAGTCTTTTGTTTTTCTGCAATTGCTGAACAAACATGAACATCATGTGCGAATTGACAATGTTAACTAAATTAGAACATCAATGCGTGATAAAATTCTTGACAAAACAGGGTAAAAATCAAAAAACCATAAAAGAGGAAATGGATTGTGTTTACCGTGAGTCTGCTCCTTCTTTATCTACCATTCAAAAGTGGTCAAGCGAGTTTAAACGCGGAAGGGAGAGTATTGAAGATGACCCTAGACCTGGCCGGCCTGTAGTAGCTACTTCACAAGAAAATATTGATAAAGTGGAAAAACTTATATTGGAAGATGGTCGAGTGAAGGTAAAATCTATAGCACAAGTAACCAATCTCTCTATTGGTACCGTACATGATATTATACATGACCATCTTAATATCTCAAAAGTAAGTGCAAGATGGGTTCCGCGAATGCTGACTCGGCTTCAAAAAGACATGCGTGTAGCTTGTTGTTCCGATTTTATTGACCTGTGCGGTGAAAATCCTGATGAGGTGCTGCAAAGAATAGTTACTGGAGATGAAACCTGGGTTCATCATTATGACCCAGAGAGTAAACAAGAGTCCATGCAGTGGCACATTAAGGGTTCAGCTCATCCCAAGAAGTTCAAGGTCATCCCTTCAGCTGGCAAGGTCATGGCCACGATATTTTGGGATTGTGAAGGAGTATTACTAATCGATTATAAAGAAAAAGGTGTAAATATCACAGGACAGTACTACGCTAACATTCTACGTCAATTAAAGGATGTAATTAAAGAAAAGAGGCGAGGAAAGTTAACCAAAGGTATTCTGCTTCTGCATGACAACGCCCCCGTCCATACTGCTCATATTGCCAAGGCAGCTATTGTTGAATGTGGGTTTAAAACTGTTACTCACCCACCGTATAGTCCGGACTTAGCCCCCAGCGACTTCTTTTTGCTCCCCAATCTTAAAAAGGATCTGCGTGGAAATAAATTTTCTGACGATGAAGCATTGAAGGCGGCAGTGGAGGAGCATTTTTACACGAAAGATAAAAAATATTTTTACGAGGGATTAAAAAAAATAATTGATCGATCTTTTAAGTGTATGAACATAGGGGGGGAGTATATTGAAAAATAAAAATATCAAACTTTTCGTACTTGTTTGTTTTCATTCTCATACCGAGAATATTTTGAACACCCCTCGTAAACACCAGATATATACCAGAATCTGTGAAAAAAATTAATGCTTTCGGCAATTATGGAGCTAAGACTACTCTTGTGTGTGATTGGGGTCGCCATCGCAGACAAGTAAGTGATTTTATACTTTTATAATACATGGGCCATTTTATTTAAACTTGTCCCCTACACATATTTTTTTAATTTCTGCATTTCTATGTTATTTCTACTCAGAATCACGAGCTCTTTCTATCCTAATACGAGAAAGAGAGTGTCCCAAGGTTTTTATTTCCATTCCGTTACCATTTTTCGTAGACTTTGTATGGCGATCACGGAATGGAAAGATCGAAAAATGTATGGAAATTTTGGGACGCTTTTTTTCTCCTATTAGGATCTAAAGAGCTCGTGATTTTGAGTAGAAATAACATAAAAAAATCCCAAATTTGAAAAAAAGTGTAGGGACAAATTTAAATAAAATGGCCCACATAAAAATAAATATATTAAAAGGTAAAATAAATATCACCAAACAACACCTACATATATTATAAATATTTACTATTGTTTTCACCACACCCGCTAAAACTATGAGAAAGTTGCTTTTTACGCACAAGAGTGGCAATAGTAAATTGTTAAGAGCCAACAGGAGCTGAGATTTAAATATTTTAGGTAAATATACCCGTCTTGCTAACGGAAGCGGCTCCTAAAACTAGTGCGATAAGGACAAGGCGAAAAATCCTGCATAAAAATCTCAAAAATCGAGGTTACGTACTCGACTGTTTCCTCCTCCAAAACTTAACCAATCGTAACCAAATTTGGAAATCTAAATGATTATGACATTATCTGTGTCGGACCGTTTTGCTTTTTTGGCTAATTGATATAATAGTTAGGGAGGCGAGGTAGCTAAATGGCGTAATTCAACGGCGCCGTCGAGACCTATCAAAATCGAAAGATAAAATAATTTCGAAAAGAAAAGCTCGTATGGCAAAAACTATTTTAGCGGTGGGTTTGGCGTGTACGGTTTTTCAAAAATGTTAAAAAAAACAGTTACTTGGGCATTCTCGAGCGCGTCAGATATTCATACTACGTATGCCCCGAGTGCCTCTGATAACAACGGTATACTAATCTGCCGGTTTGCGTGGTGGGGGTAGGCATATAAAGTAGTCAAAAATGCAAAAAAAAAAATTTACTCGAGCGCGTCAGATTTTCGGAAGGGGTGTTAAGTAGGCCCCAAGGAAGCTTCCTTTAAAAAAACTGACGATTTCGGCGTGACGATAAGTTACGATGAATTTTTGAAAATGCAAAAAAAAAAAGTTTTTTTGAAATACTCGAGCGCGTCAGATTTTCATAGGGGAGGTTTATCTCGGTATCCTGAAAGCATATTTTTTTAATCTGACAAAAATGTTGGTGGGTTCTCTTAATCTGACCGGGAGTTTGAGTTTTTATGATGCTTCAAGTCAAAAAGTTTTAACTTTGGACAAAAATGTAAAGAGACCTTTTTTGTGTAAAATAAAATTACCTTTTTTGTTTATTTAAACTTTTTTTTTGTAAAATGTATCGTTCGCGACTTATATGCCGCAACGCGTTCTTAGGAAGACAAAATGGCTCCTCCACACTTCCGGTCATGCGGAAACCGGCAGATTTTGTATTTTTAGTAAGATTTAGATTATATTCTTCAAAATAAAAAAATAAAAAATCGCGCTCGAGAATGCCGGATTAACGTTTTTTTTTTACAAGTTCGCGACCCTATAACCCGGCGGCGTCAAGGACTTATCGTCAGATTAGTTAAATTTAGTCTTTAAACACTAAAATCAACCCCCAATATCTTAATCTGACGCGCTCGAGTATTTCAAACTATCCATTTTTTTTTACTAATCTGATCGTCTATCCTAGGCGCGCGTCACTACATATAGAGCTAAATACTTTACAAGGTTGTTCTATTAGGTCTAAGGTATCTCTCATATCTTAAACTGCCACGCTCGAGTATTGCCGAAAATTCCCCTATTCGCCTCCCTAACTATAAGTTTTGAATAGCGCGCCTCTCATTGCGGCATAGTCAATTAGGCCATTTTGGCTATTTTTGAAGGGCTCTAGCGCCTTAAAAAACAAAAATATCAAAAAAAGCAAAACGGTCCGACACAGATATTGACAATATTAATCTGTGTTGAAAAAATCATTGCTCTAGCTTCAAAACCCACGGAGGAAACAGTCGAGTACGTTTGTATGGAGAAATGACCACTCCTGTTGGCTCTTAACTAAGGGATTAAAAGCACCCATTTCTGTGGAGGTACTTTGGCGCAGTGAGAGCGCCAATAGTTCCGAGACTGAATGGTGCCTTTCACCTGAGTTAAACACTATACTTTTCATTTCGAATACATAGGAAAGTAAAATACGTGTGCATTTAAAAAACACGGCTTAGTATAATATTCAGTAGTATTCTTGAGGGCACTTTCAATTTAACAATTTAGGTAAAAAACGGGACCAATCTGTATGCATTGCATATACATACCAGGGATGTTGCGGATGCCGATTTTTTGACATCCGCGGATGCGGATGCGGATGCGGATTTTTAAAGGCTCACATCCGCGGATGCGGATGCGGACGCGGATGTCAAGATAGGTACATAAAAAACGTCAAATATTACATTTTAATAATTTTAATTTCAAAAAACCGGCCAAGTGCGAGTCGGACTCGCGTTCCAAGGGTTCCGTACATTACGTCCCACTCACGCTTGACTGCTCATTTCTAATAGGCTTTTTTGGCTTATGACTAAATTACCTAGCAGTCTAGCACTTACGCCGATGCTAAGACATTCCTGTACCGACTTGTTCGACATCCGCATCCGCATAAGCTCCGCATCGATTTTATGCGGATGCGGATGCAGATGCGGATGTTGAAAATAATGCGGAAGTTCCGCGGTTGCGGATGCGGATGCGGATGTTCGCAACATCCCTGATACATACAAACAAAAAAAAATTAGTCCAGTAATGACGGAGATATGGAGTAACAAACATTTAAAAAAATCATAGGTACAACCGAATTGACCACCTCCTCCTTTTGAAATTTGGAAGTCGTTTAAAAATATACTTTATGGAATGAGGAGTTAATTATCAGAATGGAAATTGTACAACAAATCCATTTAAAAGCAAAATTCTAATTGCTTATCGTAAAAAAAAAGAAAAAAACGTACTTAGAACTATATAGTGTTCTAGAACAGAAACGTCATTTTCTGCACACCTATTATTGTAGGTTTAAATGTGCCTCAATGCAAAGGAGTTCGCTGGTTTAACCTTTTAATAAGTATTTATCACTAAGTGTGAGGCCTGAGTGGACGCTCGAGTTGGGCGTTGCAAACGTATAGGAGCGGCCTTAGTGCACGCTGCTCAAATCACTTGTGAGCCCGACGCCACGCTGCACGCCCCGCCGAACGCTCCGCTCCGAGCGTCCACTCAGGCCTTACACTAATGCATTTATATAATATATAGATTACGACGGTGATGTTACCTACTTCAGTCCATATCGGAAAAAAATATATTAAAGCTTAATGAGTGATAGTGAGGGGTAAGTTTATCGCAAAATATCTCAAGGGTGAAGTGATAGCACTAAATAAATAGTAATTATCATCTACCTACTTAATTAAGTAGGGTATCTGGTACTTGAAAATGGTGTTTATACGGGCTATAAAGACCCCACACTACTTGTTGTTGTCTTTAGTAATTCGTTTTTTTAGCATTAAATAGAAAGAAAGTAAACAATCTTGACGTGTCTTTTTATAAAAAAGGATTGAAAACTGCTTTAAAAAAACCGGCCAAGTGCGAGTCGGACTCGCGCACGGAGGGTTCCGCACCATCAACAAAAAATAGAGCAAAACAAGCAAAAAAAACGGTCACCCATCCAAGTACTGACCCCGCCCGACGTTGCTTAACTTCGGTCAAAAATCACGTTTGTTGTATGGGAGCCCCACTTAAATCTTTATTTTATTCTGTTTTTAGTATTTGTTGTTATAGCGGCAACAGAAATACATCATCTGTGAAAATTTCAACTGTCTAGCTATCACGGTTCGTGAGATACAGCCTGGTGACAGACGGACGGACGGACGGACAGCAGAGTCTTAGTAATAGGGTCCCGTTTTTACCCTTTGGGTACGGAACCCTAAAAATTGTTTTTAGTTTATATTACTTATGAAAGCAACAGAATGTAAAAGATCGTATATGATTTATAACTAACATATTTGCTGTGACTTATTTTTCAATGGTGATTTTTAATAAAAAGACATGTCAAGTTCGCTTACCTTCTTTCTAATGCAAAAAAACGAACTCTAGTCAGTATTAGTCAGCGCTATGTAGAATGGCGTCGCTGCGCAGTTGCGCCAACGTTGCGTCGAGCAGCAGCCATAGAGTTGACTAGACGCCGACGCTCGGGAGACGCTAATATGTGACGTTATCTACGAAAAGGGACCTAACTGTCGATGGCGCTTACGCCATTATTAACGATGTTCCGATATAAATACAATGCCGCGCGACACTGTACGGCGTAAGCGCCATCGACAATAAGGTCCCTTTTCATAGATAATGCCCCATATAGGGTGACCCTAAGATTTTTAAACTCACTGCTTCTAGCCCACCTCATTATGACACGGTAGTGGTTGGCCTCGGCGCTGCGGGCGTGACCGCGGCGGCGACGCTGGCTAACGCCGGGCGGCGCGTGCTAGCGGTCGAGGCGCAGCCCCGCGTGGGGGGGAGGGTGCACACTGTGGCTCTCGGGGAGGGGGTGGTGGAGCTAGGGGCGGAATGGTAAGTGGAACATGTACAACTCTAGTCCAATGGGGTTGGCAACTGGCAAAGGTTCGCATAGATGGCGCCATCATAGCTTGCCCCTTTTTCTATGACATTGGCTTAAAGGGCTGGCATCCAGGGGGCCGATTTTTGAATTTCGATCGCTCGATTTCGTCACTCGAAAATCGGTGGAAAACGGCGAAATGCACATTTTTGAAATACGAGTGATAGAAATTTGAAATGGAATGGTATTGACCACTCGTTTCTCAATTCTATTAGTAGAATTTATATGCCTAGTAGTGGAGATATTACTGAACGAAATACACGAAATCGAGCGGTCGAATTTCAAAAATCGGCCACCTGGGCATTAAAAAACCGGCCAAGTGCGAGTTGGACTCGCGCACGGAGGGTTCCGCACCATCAACAAAAAATAGAGCAAAACAAGCAAAAAAACGGTCACCCATCCAAGTACTGACCCCGCCCGACGTTGCTTAACTTCGGTTTAAAATCACGTTTGTTGTATAGGAGCCCCACTTAAATCTTTATTTTATTCTGTTTTTAGTATTTGTTGTTATAGCGGCAACAGAAATACATCATCTGTGAAAATTTCAACTGTCTAGCTATCACGGTTCGTGAGATACAGCCTGGTGACAGACGGACGGACGGACAGCGGAGTCTTAGTAATAGGGTCCCGTTTTTACCCTTTGGGTACGGAACCCTAAAAAACAAAAAATTGACACAATTATAGGGATTGACAGGGCAAGCTATGATGGCACCGTCTGCTAAATACTTCCAGCCAACCCCATTACCCACCAATCCCATTCCAGGATAGTGGGCACCAATAACAGCCTGGTGTTCGACGTGGCCACGCAGCACAACATCACCGTCGTACCCCAGGACCCGACCATGGTGTCGTACCGCTCCGACGGCGCGCCGGTAGACTCCCGGCTGGTCGACCAGCTCCTTCTACAGTTGAAGGAAGAAGGGCCTAGTACACCGGAGGCTCAGGGGAATTACACCACGCGCAAGTGAGTGTAGCTATAGTTTGTCAAAGGACTGTCTCATTTCAAGCACAGCCTAGTGTTCGACGTGGCCACGCAGCACAACATCACCGTCGTACCTCAGGACCCGACCATGGTGTCGTACCGCTCCGACGGCGCGCCGGTAGACTCCCGGCTGGTCGACCAGCTCCTTCTACAGTTGAAGAAAGAGGGGCCTAGTACACCGGAGGCTCAGGGGAATTACACCACGCGGAAGTGAGTGTAGCTATGTCATTATTCATGTAAAATTTCTGTGAAAATTTGAAAATGTGAAAATTCATGTAAATTTTTTATCAAATCAAATCATTTATTTTTTCGTGATTAACTTAGGCACACTTGCAACATCCCACTAACCCGGGGTTAAGCGGTTAAAGCGTTAACCCAGTGTCAAATTGTACTGGTACTCTAAGTTTAATCGGTTAACCCCGGGTTAGTGGAATGGTGCAAGTGGGCCTTAGTGTATAGTGCATTGGGGTAAATGCCAAGGCGGGTTAAAATTCGAAACTGGCAATTATCTACTAAACTAGAAACACTTTCTACTGTAGCAACAGTACGCAAGGTGCCATGTAAGCGTTGCAGCGGCGTAAGTGTTGCTAAAGTATGAAGGGTTTCTAGTTTAGTAGATATTTGCCAGTTTCGAAATTTACCCCGCCTTCGCATTTATCCCAATGCACCCTATACATACAAAAGTAACATTATAAGGTATAAAAAACATACATAATTAACGGCATTAACGGTTTATAATGACAGACATTGACACACTTTGTTCTATTCCAATCGGAGCAAAGTTAGCTTAAAAGCCTTAAGGCTTGGCCAAACACAGAGCGCGACGCAGCGCCGCGTGATGCCGACGCGATGACTGTTCAAACAGGGCGCGCGCGGACCGCGCTCTCAACACGCTCTCATCGCGCGCACGAACGCGGCGCGGCCGCGCGCCACCGCTCGCTGCCTAACGTCTGATCCGACTGATGTGACCCAGCGCGACGCGGCGGCCCGCCTTGTCCCGATCCCGACGCGTCCGCGCGGCGCAGCGCTGCGCACGCGCCGCGTGGACGCAAGGGGCCACGCGGCGCGGGGCGCGACAGAAGCGGGGCGTGATACGTGGTGATACCGGCGGGACGCAGTCTATTTGACCCCGGTAACCTGTTAGTATGTGCCGCGGTCGCGCGGCGCGGACGCAGCGCTGCGTCGCGCTCTGTGTTTGGCCAAGCCTTTAGCGTCGGTTGCACCAAACCGTCTGTCACCGTTAAAGCATTCATTAAGTATATGTGAATTTTCATACTTCTCTGGCGAGTGATGGTGATCAGTCCGTCAAATGTGGCTGGTGCAACTGTGGGCCTTAGACAGACTCTAGGAAGATGCGAAATTGACAGGCTGAGGCTAGGAAAGGAGAAGGAATTCTTTATAACTTTGCTTATGTCCACAGGAGAGATTTGGGCCAGTTGAGCCTATAACATGACTTCCCTATTGAATTTTCAGAATAATGGAAGAAATCACAAAGAATCACCCCCATGTACTCAAGGACGAAGATTTCATATCTGGGCTCCTGCAGTTCCTGAACCTGTATGTCAATTACTTGGAGGGTATTGTATCAACTTTCTAAACATTTAAAAAGATTAAATCTATGTTCACCATTGACCGTGCGAAAGAGAAGGTCTCCGTTTCACCTTGGGCGAATATTCTTTTATGTCCGGTCTCCTCTACAGGGCTACATATAACCGCGAAGTTAGCAAATTGCAGGCATCTTTCTCTGTCACTCTTATGACGCCTTCATTGGATTAAAAGAGAAAGATCCCCGCAATTTGCGAATTTCGGTTTTCGCGGTAGGCCCCCTGAGGGCGACGTGTTACCTCCCTGTCACACTTACGTACGAATTTACAAGTGCGACAGAGAGGCAACACGTCGAACGTGGTTCGCGGTAGGCGCTCTGGTCGCATTTCTCAGCCGATTCTCGTGATATTTTGTGAGCAGGTTCGATGATGATATAGATTTTTTTTGTCGTTTAGTTTTTTTTTTCAAAATTATGGAGCCATGGGGGTTGGCGAGGTCTACAGTCACAGAGCCACTATAGTTCGTTTTTTTAGCATTAGAAGAAGTTAAGCGATCTTGACATGTCTTTTCATTGAAAAACGCTTTTTAAAAATCAGTAACTTATACTTATGAAAGCAGAAGAATATAAATGATCGTATTATAGATTCATAATTGTTACATATTTGCCATTATTTATTTTTAAAACATGTTTTTCAATTAAAAGACATCAAGATTGTTTACCTTTTATCTAATGCTAAAAAAATGAACTATAGTGTAAGGTCCAAATATGTCGATATAAATATAAGTAGGTACCTTTGAAATTTTAAATCTTGACTAAATAATATGTGGACATTTTTATATATCGACACTTTTATATCACGGTGTTTATAAAACAACTCCGACACTTATATTTTTTCAAATTAGTTTTTTTTTATAGTTAGTGTTTTTTTCTTATAGCCTCCTAAGGCCCAAGGGTCTACCTATAGTACCTATCCAGTTCGATGTAATTTAAACCATGTTCAATTGGAACATAGTCGCTTTTGCTTGGTTTCGTAAAATTTTCAAACAACGCAAAATAAACTCAATTTAGGTTCAAATCTCAGTGGCAGATTTTGGACGTTTCATTTAGTATGGAGCCTTAGGAGGATATAGACTTCAGTCGACTAGGGTCTGTGCGGAAATAGAAGAGTCGTAGAATGTATGGGCTCACCTACATTTCACGACTTTTCTCTTTCCGCACAGACTCTAATTCGTCAATATGTGTAAGAATTTCCAATATTTATTTATAATTTATCTTCGATAGGTTCTAGCGACTGGAACGATGTGACTACCGGCGGCGATTACGAGGACTTGGCAGGCCACAGGTCCGTGAGCTGGGCCCGGCATGGATACAACACCTTCTTCGATATCATGCTGGTAAGTTCACGCTGTGTTTACTTTAGTTACACTACTTACACTGTGAAAGTGTTATTGCCAATAATAATTCATAGAAGTTTGACGTTTAAAATAACACTTGTACTGTATGGGCTATCAAAACTAGAGATGCCACGAATATTCGGCAACTATTCGGTATTCGGCCGAATACCGAATATCTGTTGCACCTACTTAAAAAGAAAAAATGCGCAATAGAAATAACCAAAAACTATATAGGTATATTTAGAATGTGTTCTTGGGAAGTTGTTAAATACGTAGACCCTTTTTTGAGCATTTTTTGACTAAAAAACATTTTATTTTTATCATAAGTCTGTTTTGTTTGACTCTATTCATTAATGCTGTTCAACAAAAATATATCTTAGCTAACGTCATCGAACGTTGAGCTTTGTTAGCGATCAGTTTTCATAATAATTGTGACTCAAAATGTTCGCATGTCACCGAATATTCGGTCGCCGAATATTCGGTATTCGGCCAAAACCACTATTCGGGGGCATCTCTAATCAAAACTGCTGCCAACTTAGCTTGGTCTAACTCAACCTATCCTGATGCAGATTAGGCGTCTTTGAATAGTTCATCTACCTATTTCAATTTATAATTTATAAACAGTTCTGTGACCATTTAAAAAAACAAATCAAAATATGTAATACAATTATTTTGATACTTGATTTGTTCCCAAATCCCCATCAGAACACATACAACGGTGGTCCAGGTCTACCCAACCTGGACATAAAGCTTAATAAGGAGGCGCGGGTCATCAGGGCTCCGCGGAGCCCCACCGAGCGCGTCACAGTCGACTGCAGCGATGGCAGTTCCTACGTGGCTGACACTGTCATAGTCACCGTGTCCCTCGGGGTTCTCAAGGACAAGTGAGTGTGCTAACTTGACGCTCTAGCTGGACATGTAGCTGAATAAGGTGGTCATCAGGGCTCCGCGGAGCCCCACCGAGCGCGTCACCGTCGACTGCAGCGATGGCAGTTCCTACGTGGCTGACACTGTCATAGTCACCGTGTCCCTCGGGGTTCTCAAGGACAAGTGAGTGTGCTAACTTGGCGCTCTAGCTGGACATGTAGCTGAATAAGGTGGTCATCAGGGCTCCGCGGAGCCCCACCGAGCGCGTCACCGTGAGTGCAGCGATGGCAGTTGCTACGTGGCTGACACTGTCATAGTCACCGTGTCCCTCGGGGTTCTCAAGGACAAGTGAGTGTGCTAACTTGACGCTCTAGCTGGACATGTAGCTGAATAAGGTGGTCATCAGGGCTCCGCGGAGCCCCACCGAGCGCGTCACCGTTGACTGCAGCGATGGCAGTTCCTACGTGGCTGACACTGTCATAGTCACCGTGTCCCTCGGGGTTCTCAAGGACAAGTGAGTGTGCTAACTTGGCGCTCTAGCTGGACATGTAGCTGAATAAGGTGGTCATCAGGGCTCCGCGGAGCCCCACCGAGCGCGTCACCGTGAGTGCAGCGATGGCAGTTGCTACGTGGCTGACACTGTCATAGTCACCGTGTCCCTCGGGGTTCTCAAGGACAAGTGAGTGTGCTAACTTGACGCTCTAGCTGGACATGTAGCTGAATAAGGTGGTCATCAGGGCTCCGCGGAGCCCCACCGAGCGCGTCACCGTTGACTGCAGCGATGGCAGTTCCTACGTGGCTGACACTGTCATAGTCACCGTGTCCCTCGGGGTTCTCAAGGACAAGTGAGTGTGCTAACTTGGCGCTCTAGCTGGACATGTAGCTGAATAAGGTGGTCATCAGGGCTCCGCGGAGCCCCACCGAGCGCGTCACCGTGAGTGCAGCGATGGCAGTTGCTACGTGGCTGACACTGTCATAGTCACCGTGTCCCTCGGGGTTCTCAAGGACAAGTGAGTGTGCTAACTTGACGCTCTAGCTGGACATGTAGCTGAAGGTGGTCATCAGGGCTCCGCGGAGCCCCACCGAGCGCGTCACCGTCGACTGCAGCGATGGCAGTTCCTACGTGGCTGACACTGTCATAGTCACCGTGTCCCTCGGGGTTCTCAAGGACAAGTGAGTGTGCAACTTGACGCTCTAGCCGCTGCTAGCACTCGAGCCTGAAGAAGGACCCCCGAAGGGCCCGAAACATGTCGCCAATAGCGACTAAAAATTAAAGTGAGTGAAAACGTTGTCGTCTAAACAGTTTAAAATATGTCTCACGAAAGTTCAATTTCGATTACGTAAACTTAACTTTTCAATTTAAGATGTGTGAATAGGGAATATTACTCGAATATCTGCGTAAGGGGCGCCACTCCCACGATAAGTCACAATCTAAGGGTCTACCGCAAACGAGAGAGTCGAAATTGTGTTATCTAACCTCGCTATCACTCTTAAATATTCGAGCGATAAAGAGGCAGATAGCCGAGTTTCGATTTCGCGTTCCCCGGTAAGCCCTTTGTAAACAAACCGCCGCTGTATGTTAAACCGCCTTGATGTATCAATGTCATATTTTATTGTCTGTGAAAACTTGTCAGAAAACAGTTTAAGGTATAGTATGTAATAAGTTACTCTATGGTATACTTCAGTCGCTAGTGCTGCACCCTGGCGGCAAAACATTGCAGTAATACTCCCTATTAATAAAACAGTTATTTGACAGATATTCTTCCCTTTTCTCACCGCCTTTGCCCGAGGACAAACTAACCGCCATCGAGAAAATAACCATGGGCGTGTTGGACAAGATCGTGTTGCAGTTTGATCAAGTTTGGTGGCCGCTGAACGTAAACAGGTGGGTTTATTGAAGTGAAAACTTCTTTAGCGGCGCTGGGCACTTTTTGAGGTAAGAAAAAAATGATAAACTCGAGACAGCGTAAGGCGATCACGTGACCATAAGGTTTAGATGGCCACTCATTTAGATGGCATTTAAATCAATAAAGAAAATCTCAATGACATAATTCAATAAAGCTACATCTTGATGAAATCGCTAATAAAAGTGAACTTTAGTACTGGTGAATAAAACTCAAAATATCATGACCAAATATATTTAAATGCGAGGTCTGCAAGGTAACTTTATAATTTCTATTCGAATTTTAAACGATTAACGCTACAATTTAAGCTCACTGGCCAGCAATTTCGGAACAAAAGTTTTTCAATAGAAAGGCGAATGGGTCAATTATAGTGCTGCAGACATTTTGGACTAGTCATTGAGTTTTCACTTCTGTCGGCACTCCCGGAGTGCAACCCGTTGTTTTTTTTATAAATCTTACAGCTATCTTTACAGTTTCCCAATGCGATAGTGTAGGCACGCTATTAACATTAAAAGATACGTACTAACACTATACTACTACTATATCTAGGTATATACTATAAGAACTATAATTAAAAATAACACAACACAAACAATATAACTTTCACAAATTCACTCTCGGAACAATAAAAAAGACATCGCTACATAGTATAAAACAAAGTCGCTTCCCGCTGTCTGTCTGTATTCAGGGATGTTGCGAACATCCGCATCCGCAACCGCGGAACTTCCGCATTATTTTCAACATCCGCATCTGCATCCGCAAGCGGATGCGGATGTCGAACAAGTCGGTACAGGAACGTCTTAGCGGCTGCGTAAGTGCTAGGTAATTTCGTCATTACTTACCTATAACGAAATCGTCTAGATCCAGAAAAGTCGGCGAAGTTACTGTTTATTAAATATAACGCACCTATATTCTTGCTCAAATACTAAACGTTTCGTTTTTTTTAATAAAAAAATACTAAAAATGTAATATTTGACGTTTTCTAAGTACCTAATCTGGACATCCGCATCCGCGGATGTGAGCCTTTAAATATCCGCATCCGCATCCGCGGATGTCAAAAAATCTGCATCCGCAACATCCCTGGTCTGTATGTATGCTTAGATCTTTAAAACTACGCAACGGATTTTGATGCGATTTTTTAAAATAGAGTGATTCAAGAGGTTTATGTAATTAAGCCAAGTCATTATACGGATTAAAAATTAAAGATATCTTATTGATACGGTTTAACACCCCCTGGCACTGACTAAAATAACCGACTTAGTTTCACATTACATCTCAAAACTTTTTTGTGGTAGAAGAATTGCGAGACTTGCATTTTTTGATGGGATAACATAATTACATTACGCAATTCACACCTATTGTATTACAGTGAAACCTGGATAAGTGAGACTTCAAGGGACGAGCAGATTTGTCTCACTTAAAGAGGTATTCCACTTACCCAGGCTCTCAGTTAGCCAGGTACAAATAAATTTCTGTCTCATTTACAGAGGGTCCCACTAATAGAGGTGAGAATTGAGGATATGTTTCAGTTATAGAGGTGGTTAATAAGGTATTTTGTAATTTCGTATTTCCAGGTTTGGGTTCATCTGGAAAGCAGGGGATAGGAAGAAAGTACCTGTTTCAGAGCATTGGGTCACCAAGATTATAGGGGCCCATCGGCCCCTGGGGTCCAATAACGTGCTGATTTTGTGGACCAGTGGGGACATTGCTAAGGAGGTAGGAGAGACCTAACACTACCTTAACTAAATTTATATCACAGGTTCAAATCGAAATCGAACTTTCCTACCGTCGTTTTTAGGGTTCCTTACCCAAAGCAGGCGTGTCTCCGTGATTTCGCCGCTTTGCTATA